>NW_027446898.1:0-41936 GCF_038048845.1 Mixophyes fleayi | reverse complement strand
TTCATGATTCAATTCATGGTTCATGAATCTTGATTCAATTTAATTGATTTATTTCATGATTCATGATTCGATTCATGATTCAATTCATGATTCATGATTCAATTAATGATTCATGATTCGATTCATAAATTCATGATTCATGATTCAATTCATGATTCAAATCATGATTCATGATTCGATTCATGTTTCATGATTCATGATTCGATTCATGATTCATGATTCATGATTCATGATTCATGACTCATGATTCAATTCTTGATTCATGATTCATGATTCGATTCATGATTCATGATTTATGATTCAATTCATGATTCATGATTTATTTCATGATTCAATTCATGGTTCATGAATCTTGATTCAATTCATGATTTATTTCATGATTCGTGATTCATGATTCAATTCATGATTCAATTCATGATTTATTTCATGATTCAATTCATGATTCATGATTCATGATTCGATTCATGATTCATGATTCATGATTCAAATTATGATTCATGATTCATGATTCAATTCATGATTCATGATACAATTCATGATTCATGATTCATGATTCAATTCATGATTCATAATTCATGATTCAATTCATGATTCATGATTCATGATACAATTCATGATTCATGATACATGATACAAAATTATGATTCATGATTCATGATTCAATGCATGATTCATGATTTGATTTATGATTCATGATTCAGTTCATTAATCATTATTCGATTCATGATTCATGATTCATGATTCAATTTGTGATTCATGATTCAATTCATGATTCATGATTCATTTCATGATTCATTTCATGATTCTTGATTCAATTCATGATTCAATTCATGATTCATGATTCATTTCTTGATTCATGATTCATGATTCAATTCATGATTCGATTCATGATTCATGATTCATAATTCGATTCATGATTAATGATTCATGATTCGATTCATGATTCATGATTCAGTTCATGATTCATGATTCATGATTCAATTCATGATTCATGATTCTATTCATGATTCATGATTCAATTTATAATTCATAATTTATGATTCAATACATGATTCATGATTTATTTCATGATTCAATTCATGGTTCATGAATCTTGATTTAATTCATGATTTATTTCATGTTTCATGATTCGATTCATGATTCATGATTCATGATTCAATTCATGAGTCATGATTCATGATTCGATTAATGATTCATTATTCAATTCATGATTCATGATTCAATTCATGATTCAATTCATTATTCATGATTCATGATTTAATTCATGATTCATGATTCAATTTATGATTTGATTTATGATTCATGATTCGAATTATGATTCATGATTCATGATTTAATTTATGATTCATGATTTATGATTCAAATCATGATTCATGATTCATGATACAATTCATGATTTATGATTCATGATTCAACTCATGATTCATGATTCAATTTATGATTCATGATTCAATTCATGAGTCATGATTCGATTCATAATTCATGATTCAATTCGTGATTCATGATTAAATTCATGATTCATGATTCGTTTCATGATTCATTTCAAGATTCTTAATTCAATTCATGATTCAAATTATGATTCATGATTCAATTCATGATTCATGATTCATGATTCAATTAATGATTTGATTCATGATTCAATTCATGATTCGATTTATGATTCATGATTCAATTCATGATTCATGATTCAATTCATGATTCATGATTCAATTCATGATTCATGATTCCATTCATGATTCATGATTCAATTCATGATTCATGATTCATGATTCAATTCATGATTCGATTCATTATTCATGATTCATGATTCATGATTCAATTCATGATTCATGATTCAATTCATGATTCATGATTCAATTCATGATTCATGATTCGATTCATGATTTATGATTCATGATTTATGATTCAATTCATGATTCATGATTTATTTCATGATTCAATTCATGGTTCATGAATCTTGATTCAATTAATGATTTATTTCATGATTCATGATTCGATTCATGATTCAATTCATGATTCATGATTCAATTAATGATTCATGATTCGATTCATAAATTCATGATTCATGATTCAATTCATGATTCAAATCATGATTCATGATTCGATTCATGTTTCATGATTCATGATTCTATTCATGATTCATGATTCAATTTATGATTCATGATTTATGATTCAATACATGATTCATGATTTATTTCATGATTCAATTCATGGTTCATGAATCTTGATTTAATTCATGATTTATTTCATGATTCATGATTCGATTCATGAGTCATGATTCATGATTCGATTCATGATTCATTATTCAATTCATGATTCATGATTCAATTCATGATTCAATTCATTATTCATGATTCATGATTCAATTCATGATTCATGATTCAATTTATGATTCAAATTATGATTCATGATTCGAATTATGATTCATGATTCATGATTCAATTTATGATTCATGATTCATGATTCAAATCATGATTCATGATTAATGATACAATTCATGATTTATGATTCATGATTCAACTCATGATTTATGATTCAATTTATGATTCATGATTCAATTCATGAATCATGATTCGATTCATGATTCATAATTCATGATTCAATTCGTGATTCATGAATAAATTCATGATTCATGATTCGTTTCATGATTCATTTCAAGATTTTTAATTCAATTCATGATTCAAATTATGATTCATGATTCAATTCATGATTCATGATTCATGATTCAATTAATGATTTGATTCATGATTCTATTCATGATTCGATTTATGATTCATGATTCATGATTCATGATTCATGATTCATTTCATGATTCATTTCATGATTCATGATTCAATTCATGATTCAATTCATGATTCATGATTCATTTCTTGATTCATGATTCATGATTCAATTCATGATTCGATTCATGATTCATGATTCATAATTCGATTCATGATTCATGATTCATGATTCGATTCATGATTTATCATGATTCAGTTCATGATTCATGATTCATGATTCAATTCATGATTCATGATTCGATTCATGATTCATGATTCAATTTATGATTCATGATTTATGATTCAATACATGATTCATGATTTATTTCATGATTCAATACATGGTTCATGAATCTTGATTTAATTCATGACTTATTTCATGATTTATGATTCGATTTATGATTCATGATTCATGATTCAATTCATGAGTCATGATTCATGATTCGATTCATGATTCATTATTGAATTCATGATTCATGATTCAATTCATGATTCAATTCATTATTCATGATTCATGATTCGATTCATGATTCATGATTCATAATTCGATTCATGATTAATGATTCATGATTCGATTCATGATTCATGATTCAGTTCATGATTCATGATTCATGATTCAATTCATGATTCATGATTCTATTCATGATTCATGATTCAATTTATAATTCATGATTTATGATTCAATACATGATTCATGATTTATTTCATGATTCAATTCATGGTTCATGAATCTTGATTTAATTCATGATTTATTTCATGTTTCATGATTCGATTCATGATTCATGATTCATGATTCAATTCATGAGTCATGATTCATGATTCGATTAATGATTCATTATTCAATTCATGATTCATGATTCAATTCATGATTCAATTCATTATTCATGATTCATGATTTAATTCATGATTCATGATTCAATTTATGATTTGATTTATGATTCATGATTCGAATTATGATTCATGATTCATGATTTAATTTATGATTCATGATTTATGTTTCAAATCATGATTCATGATTCATGATACAATTCATGATTTATGATTCATGATTCAACTCATGATTCATGATTCAATTTATGATTCATGATTCAATTCATGAGTCATGATTCGATTCATAATTCATGATTCAATTCGTGATTCATGATTAAATTCATGATTCATGATTCGTTTCATGATTCATTTCAAGATTCTTAATTCAATTCATGATTCAAATTATGATTCATGATTCAATTCATGATTCATGATTCATGATTCAATTAATGATTTGATTCATGATTCAATTCATGATTCGATTTATGATTCATGATTCAATTCATGATTCATGATTCAATTCATGATTCATGATTCAATTCATGATTCATGATTCCATTCATGATTCATGATTCAATTCATGATTCATGATTCATGATTCAATTCATGATTCGATTCATTATTCATTATTCATGATTCATGATTCAATTCATGATTCATGATTCAATTCATGATTCATGATTCGATTCATGATTTATGATTCATGATTTATGATTCAATTCATGATTCATGATTTATTTCATGATTCAATTCATGGTTCATGAATCTTGATTCAATTAATGATTTATTTCATGATTCATGATTCGATTCATGATTCAATTCATGATTCATGATTCAATTAATGATTCATGATTCGATTCATAAATTCATGATTCATGATTCAATTCATGATTCAAATCATGATTCATGATTCGATTCATGTTTCATGATTCATGATTCTATTCATGATTCATGATTCAATTTATGATTCATGATTTATGATTCAATACATGATTCATGATTTATTTCATGATTCAATTCATGGTTCATGAATCTTGATTTAATTCATGATTTATTTCATGATTCATGATTCGATTCATGATTCATGATTCATGATTCAATTCATGAGTCATGATTCATGATTCGATTCATGATTCATTATTCAATTCATGATTCAATTCATGATTCAATTCATTATTCATGATTCATGATTCAATTCATGATTCATGATTCAATTTATGATTCAAATTATGATTCATGATTCGAATTATGATTCATGATTCATGATTCAATTTATGATTCATGATTCATGATTCAAATCATGATTTATGATTCAATTTATGATTCATGATTCAATTCATGAATCATGATTCGATTCATGATTCATAATTCATGATTCAATTCGTGATTCACGATTAAATTCATGATTCATGATTCGTTTCATGATTCATTTCAAGATTTTTAATTCAATTCATGATTCAAATTATGATTCATGATTCAATTCATGATTCATGATTCATGATTCAATTAATGATTTGATTCATGATTCTATTCATGATTCGATTTATGATTCATGATTCAATTCATGATTCATGATTCAATTCATGATTCATGATTCAATTCATGATTCATGATTCCATTCATGATTCATGATTCAATTCATGATTCATGATTCATGATTCAATTCATGATTCGATTCATTATTCATTATTCATGATTCATGATTCAATTCATGATTCATGATTCAATTCATGATTCATGATTCGATTCATGATTTATGATTCATGATTTATGATTCAATTCATGATTCATGATTTATTTCATGATTCAATTCATGGTTCATGAATCTTGATTCAATTAATGATTTATTTCATGATTCATGATTCGATTCATGATTCAATTCATGATTCATGATTCAATTAATGATTCATGATTCGATTCATAAATTCATGATTCATGATTCAATTCATGATTCAAATCATGATTCATGATTCGATTCATGTTTCATGATTCATGATTCTATTCATGATTCATGATTCAATTTATGATTCATGATTTATGATTCAATACATGATTCATGATTTATTTCATGATTCAATTCATGGTTCATGAATCTTGATTTAATTCATGATTTATTTCATGATTCATGATTCGATTCATGATTCATGATTCATGATTCAATTCATGAGTCATGATTCATGATTCGATTCATGATTCACTATTCAATTCATGATTCATGATTCAATTCATGATTCAATTCATTATTCATGATTCATGATTCAATTCATGATTCATGATTCAATTTATGATTCAAATTATGATTCATGATTCGAATTATGATTCATGATTCATGATTCAATTTATGATTCATGATTCATGATTCAAATCATGATTTATGATTCAATTTATGATTCATGATTCAATTCATGAATCATGATTCGATTCATGGTTCATAATTCATGATTCAATTCGTGATTCATGATTAAATTCATGATTCATGATTCGTTTCATGATTCATTTCAAGATTTTTAATTCAATTCATGATTCAAATTATGATTCATGATTCAATTCATGATTCATGATTCATGATTCAATTAATGATTTGATTCATGATTCTATTCATGATTCGATTTATGATTCATGATTCATGATTCATGATTCATGATTCATTTCATGATTCATTTCATGATTCATGATTCAATTCATGATTCAATTCATGATTCATGATTCATTTCTTGATTCATGATTCATGATTCAATTCATGATTCGATTCATGATTCATGATTCATAATTCGATTCATGATTCATGATTCATGATTCGATTCATGATTCATGATTCAGTTCATGATTCATGATTCATGATTCAATTCATGATTCATGATTCGATTCATGATTCATGATTCAATTTATGATTCATGATTTATGATTTAATACATGATTCATGATTTATTTCATGATTCAATACATGGTTCATGAATCTTGATTTAATTCATGATTTATTTCATGATTTATGATTCGATTTATGATTCATGATTCATGATTCAATTCATGAGTCATGATTCATGATTCGATTCATGATTCATTATTGAATTCATGATTCATGATTCAATTCATGATTCAATTCATTATTCATGATTCATGATTCGATTCATGATTCATGATTCATAATTCGATTCATGATTAATGATTCATGATTCGATTCATGATTCATGATTCAGTTCATGATTCATGATTCATGATTCAATTCATGATTCATGATTCTATTCATGATTCATGATTCAATTTATAATTCATGATTTATGATTCAATACATGATTCATGATTTATTTCATGATTCAATTCATGGTTCATGAATCTTGATTTAATTCATGATTTATTTCATGTTTCATGATTCGATTCATGATTCATGATTCAATTCATGAGTCATGATTCATGATTCGATTAATGATTCATTATTCAATTCATGATTCATGATTCAATTCATGATTCAATTCATTATTCATGATTCATGATTTAATTCATGATTCATGATTCAATTTATGATTTGATTTATGATTCATGATTCGAATTATGATTCATGATTCATGATTTAATTTATGATTCATGATTTATGATTCAAATCATGATTCATGATTCATGATACAATTCATGATTTATGATTTATGATTCAACTCATGATTCATGATTCAATTCATGAGTCATGATTCGATTCATAATTCATGATTCAATTCGTGATTCATGATTAAATTCATGATTCATGATTCGTTTCATGATTCATTTCAAGATTCTTAATTCAATTCATGATTCAAATTATGATTCATGATTCAATTCATGATTCATGATTCATGATTCAATTAATGATTTGATTCATGATTCAATTCATGATTCGATTTATGATTCATGATTCAATTCATGATTCATGATTCAATTCATGATTCATGATTCAATTCATGATTCATGATTCCATTCATGATTCATGATTCAATTCATGATTCATGATTCATGATTCAATTCATGATTCGATTCATGATTCAATTCATGATTCATGATTCAATTCATGATTCATGATTCAATTCATGATTCATGATTCGATTCATGATTTATGATTCATGATTTATGATTCAATTCATGATTCATGATTTATTTCATGATTCAATTCATGGTTCATGAATCTTGATTCAATTAATGATTTATTTCATGATTCATGATTCGATTCATGATTCAATTCATGATTCATGATTCAATTAATGATTCATGATTCGATTCATAAATTCATGATTCATGATTCAATTCATGATTCAAATCATGATTCATGATTCGATTCATGTTTCATGATTCATGATTCTATTCATGATTCATGATTCAATTTATGATTCATGATTTATGATTCAATACATGATTCATGATTTATTTCATGATTCAATTCATGGTTCATGAATCTTGATTTAATTCATGATTTATTTCATGATTCATGATTCGATTCATGATTCATGATTCATGATTCAATTCATGAGTCATGATTCATGATTCGATTCATGATTCAATTCATGATTCATGATTCAATTAATGATTCATGATTCGATTCATAAATTCATGATTCATGATTCAATTCATGATTCAAATCATGATTCATGATTCGATTCATGTTTCATGATTCATGATTCTATTCATGATTCATGATTCAATTTATGATTCATGATTTATGATTCAATACATGATTCATGATTTATTTCATGATTCAATTCATGGTTCATGAATCTTGATTTAATTCATGATTTATTTCATGATTCATTATTCAATTCATGATTCATGATTCAATTCATGATTCAATTCATTATTCATGATTCATGATTCAATTCATGATTCATGATTCAATTTATGATTCAAATTATGATTCATGATTCGAATTATGATTCATGATTCATGATTCAATTTATGATTCATGATTCATGATTCAAATCATGATTTATGATTCAATTTATGATTCATGATTCAATTCATGAATCATGATTCGATTCATGATTCATAATTCATGATTCAATTCGTGATTCATGATTAAATTCATGATTCATGATTCGTTTCATGATTCATTTCAAGATTTTTAATTCAATTCATGATTCAAATTATGATTCATGATTCAATTCATGATTCATGATTCATGATTCAATTAATGATTTGATTCATGATTCTATTCATGATTCGATTTATGATTCATGATTCATGATTCATGATTCATGATTCATTTCATGATTCATTTCATGATTCATGATTCAATTCATGATTCAATTCATGATTCATGATTCATTTCTTGATTCATGATTCATGATTCAATTCATGATTCGATTCATGATTCATGATTCATAATTCGATTCATGATTCATGATTCATGATTCGATTCATGATTCATGATTCAGTTCATGATTCATGATTCATGATTCAATTCATGATTCATGATTCGATTCATGATTCATGATTCAATTTATGATTCATGATTTATGATTCAATACATGATTCATGATTTATTTCATGATTCAATACATGGTTCATGAATCTTGATTTAATTCATGATTTATTTCATGATTTATGATTCGATTTATGATTCATGATTCATGATTCAATTCATGAGTCATGATTCATGATTCGATTCATGATTCATTATTGAATTCATGATTCATGATTCAATTCATGATTCAATTCATTATTCATGATTCATGATTCAATTCATGATTCATGATTCAATTTATGATTCAAATTATGATTCATGATTCGAATTATGATTCATGATTCATGAATGAATTTATGATTCATGATTCATGATTCAAATCATGATTCATGATTAATGATACAATTCATGATTTATGATTCATGATTCAACTCATGATTCATGATTCAATTTATGATTCATGATTAAATTCATGATTCATGATTCGTTTCATGATTCATTTCAAGATTCTTAATTCAATTCATGATTTAAATTATGATTCATGATTCAATTCATGATTCATGATTCATGATTCAATTAATGATTTGATTCATGATTCAATTCATGATTCGATTTATGATTCATGATTCATGATTCATGATTCATGATTCATGATTCAATTCATGATTCATGATTCAATTCATGATTCATGATTTAATTCATGATTCATGATTCATTTCATGATTCATGATTCCTGATTCAATTCATGATTCATTATTCATGATTCAATGCATGATTGATGATACATGATTCGATTCATGATTCATGATTAAATTCATGATTCGATTCACGATTCATGATTCATGATTCATGATTAAATTCATGATTCGATTCACGATTCATGATTCATGATTCATGATTCATGATTCATGATTCAATTTATGATTCATGATTCAATTCATGATTCATGATTCAATTCATGATTCATGATTGATGATTCGATTCATGATTCAATTTATGATTCATGATTCAATTCATGATTCATGATTCAATTCATGATTCATGATTGATGATTCGATTCATGATTGATGATTCGATTCATGATTCCTGATTCATGATTCGATTCCTGATTCATGATTCGATTCATGATTCATGATTCGATTCATGATTCGATTCATGATTCGATTCTTGATTCGAATCATGATTCATGATTCGATTCATAATTCATAATTCTAGATTTGATTCATGATTCAAGATTCAATTCATAATTCATGATTCATGATTTAATTCATGATTCATGTTTTAATTCATGATTCAATTCATAATTCATGTTTTAATTCACGACTCATGATTCAATTCATGATTCATGATTCGATTCATGATTCATGATTCGATTCATGATTCAATTCATGATTCATGATTTATGATTCAATTTATGTTTCATGATTCAATTCATGATTCATGATTCAATTCTGAATTCATGATTCATGATTCGATTCATGATTCATGATTCAAGATTCATGATTCATAATTCAATGCATGATTCAATTCATGGTTCATGAATCTTGATTCAATTCATGATTTATTTCATGATTCGTGATTCATGATTCAATTCATGATTCAATTCATGATTTATTTCATGATTCAATTCATGATTCATGATTCGATTCATGATTCATGATTCATGATTCAATTCATGATTCATGATTCATGATTCAATTCATGATTCATGATACAATTCATGATTCATGATTCAATTCATGATTCATAATTCATGATTCAAATTATGATTCATGATTCATGATTCATGATACAATTCATGATTCATGATACAAGATACAAAATTATGATTCATGATTCATGATTCATGATACAATTCATGATTCATGATTCAGTTCATTAATCATTATTCGATTCATTATTCATGATTCATGATTCAATTTGTGATTCAATTCATGATTCATGATTCATTTCATGATTCTTGATTCAATTCATGATTCAATTCATGATTCATGATTCAATTCATGATTCAGATCATGATTCATTTTATGATTCATAATTCATGATTCAATTCATGATTCAATTAATGATTCATGATTCATAATTCGATTCATGATTCAATTCATGATTCAATTCATGAGTCATGATTCATGATTCGATTCATGATTCATTATTCAATTCATGATTAATGATTCAATTCATGATTCAATTCATTATTCATGAGTCATGATTTAATTCATGATTCATGATTCAATTTATGATTCGATTTATGATTCATGATTCGAATTATGATTCATGATTCATGATTTAATTTATGATTCATGATTTATGATTCAAATCATGATTCATGATTCATGATACAATTCATGATTTATGATTCATGATTCAACTCATGATTCATGATTCAATTTATGATTCATGATTCAATTCATGAATCATGATTCGATTCATGATTCATAATTCATGATTCAATTCGTGATTCATGATTAAATTCATGATTCATGATTCGTTTCATGATTCATTTCAAGATTCTTAATTCAATTCATGATTCAAATTATGATTCATGATTCAATTCATGATTCATGATTCATGATTCAATTAATGATTTGATTCATGATTTAATTCATGATTCGATTTATGATTCATGATTCAATTCATGATTCATGATTCAAATCATGACTCATGATTCAATTCATGATTCATGATTCCATTCATGATTCATGATTCAATTCATGATTCATGATTCAATTCATGATTCGATTCATTATTCATGATTCATGATTCATGATTCAATTCATGATTCATGATTCAATTCATGATTCATGATTCGATTCATGATTCATTTCAAGATTCTTAATTCAATTCATGATTTAAATTATGATTTATGATTCAATTCATTATTCATGATTTATTTCATGATTCAAATGATGGTTCATGAATCTTGATTCAATTAATGATTTATTTCATGATTCATGATTCGATTCATGATTCAATTCATGATTCATGATTCATGATACAATTCATGATTCATGATACATGATACAAAATTATGATTCATGATTCATGATTCATGATACAATTCATGATTCATGATTCATGATTTACAATTCATGATTCATGATTCAGTTCATTAATCATTATTCGATTCATGATTCATGATTCATGATTCAATTTGTGATTCATGATTCAATTCATGATTCATGATTCATTTCATGATTCATTTCATGATTCTTGATTCAATTCATGATTCAATTCATGATTCATGATTCAATTCATGATTCAGATCATGATTCATTTTATGATTCATAATTCATGATTCATAATTCATGATTCAATTCATGATTCAATTAATGATTCATGATTCATAATTCGATTCATGATTCAATTCATGATTCGATTCATGATTCATGATTCATAATTCGATTCATGATTCATGATTCATGATTCGATTCATGATTCATGATTCAGTTCATGATTCATGATTCATGATTCAATTCATGATTCATGATTCGATTCATGATTCAATTTATGATTCATGATTTATGATTCAATACATGATTCATGATTTATTTCATGATTCAATTCATGGTTCATGAATCTTGATTTAATTCATGATTTATTTCATGATTCATGATTCGATTCATGATTCATTATTCAATTCATGATTAATGATTCAATTCATGATTCAATTCATTATTCATGATTCATGATTTAATTCATGATTCATGATTCAATTTATGATTCGATTTATGATTCATGATTCGAATTATGATTCATGATTCATGATTTAATTTATGATTCATGATTTATGATTCAAATCATGATTCATGATTCATGATACAATTCATGATTTATGATTCATGATTCAACTCATGATTCATGATTCAATTTATGATTCATGATTCAATTCATGAATCATGATTCGATTCATGATTCATAATTCATGATTCAATTCGTGATTCATGATTAAATTAATGATTCATGATTCGTTTCATGATTCATTTCAAGATTCTTAATTCAATTCATGATTCAAATTATGATTCATGATTCAATTCATGATTCATGATTCATGATTCAATTAATGATTTGATTCATAATTTAATTCATGATTCGATTTATGATTCATGATTCATGATTCAATTCATGACTCATGATTCAATTCATGATTCATGATTCCATTCATGATTCATGATTCAATTCATGATTCGATTCATTATTCATGATTCATGATTCATTATTCAAATTATGATTCATGATTCAATTCATGATTCATGATTCGATTCATGATTCATTTCAAGATTCTTAATTCAATTCATGATTTAAATTATGATTTATGATTCAATTCATGATTCATGATTTATTTCATGATTCAAATGATGGTTCATGAATCTTGATTCAATTAATGATTTATTTCATGATTCATGATTCGATTCATGATTCAATTCATGATTCATGATTCAATTAATGATTCATGATTCGATTCATAAATTCATAATTCATGATTCAATTCATGATTCAAATCATGATTCATGATTCGATTCATGTTTAATGATTCATGATTCGATTCATAATTCATGATTCATGACTCATGATTCAATTCTTGATTCATGATTCATGATTCGATTCATGATTCATGATTCATGATTCAATTCATGATTCATGATTTATGATTCAATTCATGATTCATGATTTATTTCATGATTCAATTCATGGTTCATGAATCTTGATTCAATTCATGATTTATTTCATGATTCGTGATTCATGATTCAATTCATGATTCAATTCATGATTTATTTCATGATTCAATTCATGATTCATGATTCATGATTCGATTCATGATTCATGATTCATGATTCAATTCATGATTCATGATTCATGATTCAATTCATGATTCATGATTCAATTCATGATTCATGATACAATTCATGATTCATGATTCATGATTCAATTCATGATTCATAATTCATGATTTAATTTATGATTCATGATACATGATACAAAATTATGATTCATGATTCATCATTCATGATACAATTCATGATTCATGATTCATGATTCAATGCATTGTTCATGATTTGATTTATGATTCATGATTCAGTTCATTAATCATTATTCATTTCATGATTCATAATTCATGATTCAATTTGTGATTCATGATTCAATTCATGATTCATGATTCATTTCATGATTCATTTCATGATTCTTGATTCAATTCATGATTCAATTCATGATTCATGATTCATTTCTTGATTCATGATTCATGATTCAATTCATGATTCAGATCATGATTCATTTTATGATTCATAATTCATGATTCAATTCATGATTCAATTAATGATTCATGATTCATAATTCGATTCATGATTCATGATTCAATTCATGATTCGATTCATGATTCATGATTCATAATTTGATTCCTGATTCATGATTCGATTCATGATTCATGATTCAGTTCATGATTCATGATTCATGATTCATGATTCAATTCATGATTCATGATTCGATTCATGATTCATGATTCAATTTATGATTCATGATTTATGATTCAATTCATGGTTCATGAATCTTGATTTAATTCATGATTTATTTCATGATTCATAATTCGATTCATGATTCATGATTCATGATTCAATTCATGATTCAATTCATTATTCATGATTCATGATTCAATTCATGATTCATGATTCAATTTATGATTCGATTTATTATTCATGATTTGAATTATGATTCATGATTCATGATTAAATTTATGATTCATGATTCATGATTCAAATCATGATTCATGATTCATGATACAATTCATGATTTATGATTCATGATTCAACTCATGATTAATGATTCAATTTATGATTCATGATTCAATTCATGAATCATGATTCGATTCATGATTCATAATTCATGATTCAATTCGTGATTCATGATTAAATTCATGATTCATGATTCGTTTCATGATTCATTTCAAAATTCTTAATTCAATTCATGATTCAAATTATGATTCATGATTCAATTCATGATTCATGATTCATGATTCAATTAATGATTTGATTCATGATTCAATTCATGATTCGATTTATGATTCATGATTCAATTCATGATTCATGATTCAATTCATGATTCATGATTCAAATCATGATTCATGATTCAATTCATGATTCATGATTCGATTCATGATTCATGATTCATGATTCAATTCATGATTCGATTCATTATTCATGATTCATGATTCATGATTCATGATTCAATTCATGATTCATGATTCAATTCATGATTCATGATTCAATTCATGATTCATGATTTGATTCATGATTTATGATTTATGATTTATGATTCAATTCATGATTCATGATTTATTTCATGATTCAATTCATGGTTCATGAATCTTGATTCAATTAATGATTTATTTCATGATTCATGATTCGATTCATGATTCAATTCATGATTCATGATTCAATTAATGATTCATGATTCGATTGATAAATTCATGATTCATGATTCAATTCATGATTCAAATCATGATTCATGATTCATTATTCATGATTCGATTCATGTTTCATGATTTATGATTCAATTCATGATTTATGATTTGATTCATGATTCATGTTTCAATTCATGATTCAATTATTGATTCAATTCATAATTCAATTCATGATTCATAATTCAATTCATGATTCATTATTCATGATTCAATACATGATTCATGATTCATGATTCGATTCATGATTCATGATTTAATTCATGATTCATGATTAAATTCATGATTCGATTCACGATTCATGATTCATGATTCATGATTCATGATTCATGATTCATGATTCAATTCATGATTCATGATTCATGATTCGATTCATGATTCATGATTCAATTTATGATTCGATTCATGATTCATGATTCATGAATTATGATTCATGATTCAATTCATGATTCATGATTCAATTCATGATTCATGAATCATGATTCAATTCATGATTCAATTCATGATTCATGATTCAATTCATGATTCATGATTCAATTTATGATTCATGATTAAATTCATGATTGATGATTCAATTCATGATTCATGATTCGATTCATGATTCCTGATTCATGATTCGATTCATGATTCATGATTTGATTCATGCTTCATGATTTGATTCATGATTCGATTCATGATTCATGATTCATGATTAGATTCATGATTCATGATTCATGATTCGATTCATGATTCATGATTCATGATTCATGATTCATGATTCAATTCATGATTCATGATTCGATTTATGATTCATGATTCATGATTCAACTCATGATTCGATTCATGATTCATGATTCAATTCGTGATTCATGATTAAATTCATGATTCATGATTCGTTTCATGATTCATTCCAAGATTCTTGATTCAATTCATGATTCAATTCATGATTCATGATTCATTTCATGATTCATGATTCATGATTCAATTCATGATTCAGATCATAAATCATTTTATGATTCATAATTCATGATTTAATTCATGATTCATGATTTAATTCATGATTCATGATTCAATTCATGATTCATGATTCATGATTCAATTCATGATTCGATTCATTAGTTATGATTCATGATTCATGATTCAATTCATGATTCATGATTTATTTCATGATTCAATTCATGGTTCATGAATCTTGATTCAATTCATGATTTATTTCATGATTCATGATTCTATTCATGATTCATGATTTATTTAATGATTCAATTCATGGTTGATGAATCTTGATTCAATTTATGATTTATTTCATGATTCATGATTCGATTTATGATTCATGATTCAATTCATGATTCATGATTTGATTCATGATTCATGATTCATGATTCAATTAATGATTTGATTCATGATTCAATTCATGATTCGATTTATGATTCATGATTCAATTCATGATTCATGATTCAATTCATGATTCATGATTCAATTCATGATTCATGATTCGATTCATGATTCATGATTCAATTCATGATTCATGATTCATGATTCAATTCATGATTCGATTCATTATTCATGATTCATGATTCATGATTCAATTCATGATTCATTATTCAATTCATGATTCATGATTCAATTCATGATTCATGATTTGATTCATGATTTATGATTTATGATTTATGATTCAATTCTTGATTCATGATTTATTTCATGATTCAATTCATGGTTCATGAATCTTGATTCAATTAATGATTTTTTTCATGATTCATGATTCGATTCATGATTCAATTAATGATTCATGATTTGATTCATAAATTCATGATTCATGATTCAATTCATGATTCAAATCATGATTCATGATTCATTATTCATGATTCGATTCATGTTTCATGATTTATGATTCAATTCATGATTTATGATTCCTGATTCAATTCATGATTCATGATTTGATTCATGATTCATGTTTCAATTCATGATTCAATTATTGATTCAATTCATAATTCAATTCATGATTCATGATTCAATTCATGATTCATTATTCATGATTCAATACATGATTCATGATTCATGATTCGAATTATGATTCATGATTTAATTCATGATTCATGATTAAATTCATGATTCGATTCACGATTCATGATTCATGATTCATGATTCATGATTCACTTCATGATTCATGATTCATGATTCGATTCATGATTCATGATTCAATTTATGATTCGATTCAAGATTCATGATTCAATTCATGATTCATGAATCATGATTCAATTCATGATTCAATTCATGATTCATGATTCAATTCATGATTCATGATTCAATTCATGATTCAATTTATGATTCATGATTAAATTCATGATTGATGATTCAATTCATGATTCATGATTCAATTCATGATTCCTGATTCATGATTCGATTCATGATTCATGATTTGATTCATGCTTCATGATTTGATTCATTATTTGATTCATGATTCATGATTCATGATTCGATTCATGATTCATGATTCATGATTCGATTCATGATTCATGATTCATGATTCATGATTCATGATTCAATTCATGATTCATGATTCGATTTATGATTCATGATTCATGATTCAACTCATGATTCGATTCATGATTCATGATTCAATTCGTGATTCATGATTAAATTCATGATTCATGATTCGTTTCATGATTCATTTCAAGATTCTTGATTCAATTCATGATTCAATTCATGATTCATGATTCATTTCATGATTCATGATTCATGATTCAATTCATGATTCAGATCATAAATCATTTTATGATTTATAATTCATGATTTAATTCATGATTCATGATTTAATTCATGATTCATGATTCAATTCATGATTCATGATTCAATTCATGATTCGATTCATTAGTTATGATTCATGATTCATGATTCATGATTCATGATTTAAATCATGATTTATGATTCAATTCATGATTCATGATTTATTTCATGATTCAATTCATGGTTCATGAATCTTGATTCAATTCATGATTTATTTCATGATTTATGATTCTATTCATGATTCATGATTTACTTCATGATTCATGATTCGATTCATGATTCAATTCATGATTCATGATTTATTTCATGATTCAATTCATGGTTCATGAATCTTGATTCAATTCATGATTTATTTCATGATTCATGATTCGATTCATGATTCAATTCATGATTCATGATTTGATTCATGATTCATGATTCATGATTTATTATTCAATTCATGATTCATGATTCAATTCATGATTCATGATTCATGATTGGATTTATGATTTATGATTCAATTCATGATTCATGATTCAATTCGTGATTCATGATTCATTTCATGATTCATGGTTCATGATTCAATTCATGATTAATGATTTATTTCATGATTCAATTCATGGTTCATGAATCTTGATTGAATTCATGATTTATTTCATGATTCATGATTCGATTCATGATTCATGATTCAATTCATGATTCATGATTCGATTCATGTTTCATGATTTATGATTCAATTCATTATTCATGATTCATGATTCAATTCATGATTCATGATTAATGATTCGATATATGATCCATGATTCAATTCATGATTCATGATTCAATTTGTGATTCACGATTCAAGTCATGATTCATGATTCAATTCATGATTCATTATTCATGATTCAATGCATGATTCATGATTCATGATTCGATTCATGATTCAATTCATGATTCATGATTCAATTAATGATTCATGACTCGATTCATAAATTCATGATTCATGATTCGATTCATGTTTCATGATTTATGATTCAATTCATGATTCATGATTCCTGATTCAATTCATGATACATGATTCGATTCATGATTCATGTTTCAATTCATGATTCAATTATTGATTCAATTCATAATTCAATTCATGATTCATGATTCAATTCATGATTCATTATTCATAATTCAATGCATGATTCATGATTCATGATTTGATTCATAATTCATGATTCAATTCATGATTCATGATTCAATTCATGATTCGTGATTAAATTCATGATTCGATTCACGATTCATGATTCATGATTCATGATTCATGATTCAATTCATGATTCATGATTCATGATTCGATTTATGATTCATGATTCAATTCATGATTCATGATTCATGACGCAATTCATGATTCGATTCATGATTCATGATTCATGATTCGATTCATGATTCATGATTCAATTTATGATTCGATTCATGATTCATGATTCATGACCTATGATTCATGATTTATGATTCGATTCATGATTCATGATTCGATTCATGATTCATGATTCATGATTCATGATTCATGATTCGATTCATGATTCATGATTCAATTCATGATTCATGATTCGATTTATGATTCATGATTCATGATTCAACTCATGATTCGATTCATGATTCATGATTAAATTTATGATTCATGATTCAATTCATGATTCAATTCATGATTCATGATTCATATCATGATTCATGATTCAATTCATGATTCAGATCATAAATCATTTTATGATTCATAATTCATGATTCAATTCATGATTCATGATTTAATTCATGATTCATGATTCAATTCATGATTCATGATTCATGATTTAAATCATGATTCATGATTCGATTCATGATTCATGATTCAATTCTCGATTCATGATTCATGATTCGATTCATGATTCATGATTCATGATTTATGATTCAATTCATGATTCATGATTCGATTAATGATTCAATTCATGATTCATGATTTATTTCATGATTAAATTCATGGTTCATGAATCTTGATTCAATTCATGATTTATTTCATGATTCATGATTCGATTCATGATTCATGTTTCAATTCATGATTCATGATTCGATTCATGATTCTTGATTCAATTCATGATTCATGATTCATGATTCGATTCATGATTCATGATTTATGATTCAATTTATGATTCATGATTCAATTCATGATTCATGATTCATGATTGGATTTATGATTTATGATTCAATTCATGATTCATGATTCAATTCGTGATTCATGATTCATTTCATGATTCATGATTTATGATTCAATTCATGATTCATGATTTATTTCATGATTCAATTCATGGTTCATGAATCTTGATTCAATTCATGATTTATTTCATGATTCATTAATCGATTCATGATTCATGATTCAATTCATGATTCATGATTCGATTCATGTTTCATGATTTATGATTCAATTCATGATTCATGATTCATGATTCAATTCATGATTCATGATTCGATTCATGTTTCATGATTTATGATTCAATTCATGATTCATGATTCATGATTCAATTCATGATTCATGATTAATGATTCTATATATGATCCATGATTCAATTCATGATTCATGATTCAATTCGTGATTCATGATTCAATTCATGATTCATGATTCATTTCATGATTCATGATTCCTGATTCAATTCATGATTCATGATTCAATTCATGATTCATGTTTCAATTCATGATTCAATTATTGATTCAATTCATAATTCAATTCCTGATTCATGATTCCATTCATGATTCATTATTCATGATTAAATGCATGATTCATGATACATGATTCGATTCATGATTCATGATTCAATTCATGATTCGATTCACGATTCATGATTCATGATTCATGATTCAATTCATGATTCATGATTCAATTCATGATTCATGATTCATGATTCGATTTATGATTCATGATTCAATTCATGATTCATGATTCATGATTCAATTCATGATTCGATTCATGATTCATGATTCATGATTCATGATTTATAATTTGATTCATGATTCATGATTCATGATTCAATTCATGATTTATGATTCATGATTCATGATACAATTCATGATTCATGATTCATGATTCAATTCATGATTCATGATTCGATTTATGATTCATGATTCAGTTCATGAATTATTATTCGAGCCATGATTCATGATTCAATTCCTGATTCATGATTCATTTCATGATTCATTTCATAATTCTTGATTAAATTCATGATTCAATTCATGATTCATGATTCATTTCTTGATTCCTGATTTATGATTCAATTCATGATTCAGATCATGATTCATTTTATGATTCATAATTCATGATTCAATTCATAATTCAATTAATGATTCATGATTCATAATTCGATTCATGATGCATGATTCAATTTATGATTCGATTCATGATTCATGATTCATGATTCGATTCATGATTCATGATTCATGATTCGATTCATGATTCAAGATTCATGATTTAATTCATGATTCATGATTCATGATTCGATTCATGATTCATGTTTCAATTCATGATTCATGATTCGATTCATGATTCTTGATTCAATTCATGATTCATGATTCATGATTCGATTCATGATTCATGATTTATGATTCAATTTATGATTCATGATTCAATTCATGATTCATGATTCATGATTGGATTTATGATTTATGATTCAATTCATGATTCATGATTCAATTCGTGATTCATGATTCATTTCATGATTCATGATTCATGATTCAATTCATGATTCATGATTTATTTCATGATTCAATTCATGGTTCATGAATCTTGATTCAATTCATGATTTATTTCATGACTCATGATTCGATTCATGATTCATGATTCAATTCATGATTCATGATTCGATTCATGTTTCATGATTTATGATTCAATTCATGATTCATGATCCATGATTCAATTCATGATTCATGATTCAATTCGTGATTCATGATTCAATTCATGATTCATGATTCATTTCATGATTCATGATTCCTGATTCAATTCATGATTCATGATTCAATTCATGATTCATGTTTCAATTCATGATTCAATTATTGATTCAATTCATAATTCAATTCCTGATTCATGATTCCATTCATGATTCATTATTCATGACTAAATGCATGATTCATGATATATGATTCGATTCATGATTCATGATTCAATTCATGATTCGATTCACGATTCATGATTCATGATTCATGATTCATGATTCAATTCATGATTCATGATTCAATTCATGATTCATGATTCATGATTCGATTTATGATTCATGATTCAATTCATGATTCATGATTCATGATTCAATTCATGATTCGATTCATGATTCATGATTCATGATTCATGATTTATAATTTGATTCATGATTCATGATTCATGATTCAATTCATGATTTATGATTCATGATTCATGATACAATTCATGATTCATGATTCATGATTCGATTTATGATTCATGATTCAGTTCATGAATTATTATTCGAGCCATGATTCATGATTCAATTCGTGATTCATGATTCATTTCATGATTCATTTCATAATTCTTGATTAAATTCATGATTCAATTCATGATTCATGATTCATTTCTTGATTCCTGATTTATGATTCAATTCATGATTCAGATCATGATTCATTTTATGATTCATAATTCATGATTCAATTCATAATTCAATTAATGATTCATGATTCATAATTCGATTCATGATTCATGATTCAATTTATGATTCGATTCATGATTCATGATTCATGATTCGATTCATGATTCATGATTCATGATTCGATTCATGATTCAAGATTCATGATTTAATTCATGATTCATGATTCATGATTCGATTCATGATTCATGATTCAGTTCATGATTCATGATTCATGATTCAATTCATGATTCATGATTCGATTCATGATTCATTATTCAATTCATGATTCATGATTCGATTCATGATTCATGATTCATAATTCAATTCATGATTCAATTCATTATTCATGATTCATGATTCAATTCATGATTCATGATTCAATTTATGATTCGATTTATGATTCATGATTCATGATTCAATTCATGATTTATGATTCATAATTCAACTTATGATTCATGATTCATGATTCGATTTATGATTCATGATTCGATTTATGATTCATGATTCAATTCATGAATCATGATTCGATTCATGATTCATAATTCATTATTCAATTCGTGATTCATGATTAAATTCAAAATTCATGATTTGTTTCATGATTCATTTCAAGAATCTTAATTCAATTCATGATTCAATTCATGATTAATGATTCATGATTCAACTAATAAATCATGATTCATGATTCATGATTCATGATTCATGATTCATGATTCATGATTCAATTCATGATTCATGATTCAATTCATGATTCATGATTCATGATTCAATTCATGATTCGATTCATTATTTATGATTCATGATTCGATTCATGATTCATGATTCATGATTCATGATTCAATTCATGATTCATGATTCATGATTCAATTCATGATTCGATTCATTATATATGATTCATGATTCATGATTCGATTCATGATTCATGATTCACGATTCATGATTCAATTCATGATTCAATTCATGATTCATGATTCAATTCATGATTCATGATTCATGATTCATGATTCATGATTCATGATTCAATTCATGATTCAAGATTCAATTCTTGATTCAATTCATGATTCATGATTCATGATTCATGATTCGATTCATGTTTCATGATTTTTGATTCAATTCATGATTCCTGATTCAATTCATGATTCCTGATTCGATTCATGATTCATGTTTCAATTCATGATTCAATTATTGATTCAATTCATAATTCAATTAATGATTCATGATTCAATTCATGAATCATTATTCATGATTCAATGCATGATTCATGATTCATGATTCGATTCATGATTCATGATTCATGATTCATGATTCAATTCATGATTCATGATTCAATTCATGATTTATGATTCAATTAATGATTCATGATTCGATTCATAAATTCATGATTCATGATTTAATTCATGATTTAATTCATGATTCATGATTCATGATTCATGATTCGATTCATGTTTCATGATTTTTGATTCAATTCATGATTCCTGATTCAATTCATGATTCCTGATTCGATTCATGATTCATGTTTCAATTCATGATTCAATTATTGATTCAATTCATAATTCAATTAATGATTCATGATTCAATTCATGAATCATTATTCATGATTCAATTCATGAATCATTATTCATGATTCAATGCATGATTCATGATTCATGATTTGATTCATGATTCATGATTCAATTCATGATTCATGATTAAATTCATGATTTGATTCACGATTCATGATTCATGATTCATGATTCATGATTCAATTCATGATTCATGATTCATGATTCAATTCATGATTCATGATTCATGATTCGATTTATGATTCATGATTCAATTCATGATTCATGATTCATGACTCAATTCATGATTCGATTCATGATTCATGATTCAATTCATGATTCATGATTCATGATTCGATTTATGATTCATGATTCAATTCATAATTTATGATTCATGACTCAATTCATGATTCGATTCATGATTCATGATTCATGATTCGATTCATGATTCATGATTCATGATTCAATTTATGATTTGATTCATAAATTCATGATTCATGATTTAATTCATGATTCAATTCATGATTCATGATTCATGATTCGATTCATGTTTCATGATTTTTGATTCAATTCATGATTCCTGATTCAATTTATGATTCCTGATTCGATTCATGATTCATGTTTCAATTCATGATTCAATTATTGATTCAATTCATAATTCAATTAATGATTCATGATTCAATTCATGAATCATTATTCATGATTCAATTCATGATTCATGATTAAATTCATGATACGATTCACGATTCATGATTCATGATTCATGATTCATGATTCATGATTCATGATTCAATTCATGATTAATGATTCATGATTCAATTCATGATTCATGATTCATGATTCGATTTATGATTCATGATTCAATTCATGATTCATGATTCATGACTCAATTCATGATTCGATTCATAATTCATGATTCATGATTCAATTCATGATTCATGATTCAATTTATGATTCATGATTCAATTCATGATTTATGATTCATGACTCAATTCATGATTCGATTCATGATTCATGATTCATGATTCGATTCATGATTCATGATTCATGATTCAATTTATGATTCATGATTCAATTCATGATTCATGAATCATGATTCAATTCATGATTCAATTCATGATTCATGATTCAATTCATGATTCATGATTCAATTCATGATTCATTATTCATGATTCATGATTCAATTTATGATTCATGATTCAATTCATGATTCATTATTCATGATTCATGATTCAATTTATGATTCGATTCATGATTCATGATTCATGAATTATGATTCATGATTCATGATTCAATTCATGATTCATGATTCAATTCATGATTCATGAATCATGATTCGATTCATGATTCAATTCATGATTCATGATTCATGACTCAATTCATGATTCGATTCATGATTCATGATTCATGATTCGATTCATGATTCATGATTCATGATTTAATTTATGATTCGATTCATGATTCATGATTCGATTTATGATTCATGATTCAGTTCATGAATCATGATCCGATTAATGATTCATGATTCATGATTCAATTCATGATTCATGATTCATTTCATGATTCATTTCATGATTCTTGATTCAATTCATGATTCAATTAATGATTCATGATTTATTTCTTGATTCATGATTCATGATTCAATTAATGATTCAGATCATGATTCATTTTATGATTCATAATTCATGATTCAATTAATGATTCATGATTCATAATTAGATTCATGATTCATGATTCAATTCATGATTCGATTCATGATTCAATTCATAATTCATGATTCATGATTCAATTCATGATTCATGATTCATGACTCAATTCATGATTCGATTCATGATTCATGATTCATGATTCAATTCATGATTCATGATTCAATTTATGATTCATGATTCAATTCATGATTTATGATTCATGACTCAATTCATGATTCGATTCATGATTCATGATTCATGATTCGATTCATGATTCATGATTCATGATTCAATTTATGATTCATGATTCAATTCATGATTCATGAATCATGATTCAATTCATGATTCAATTCATGATTCATGATTCAATTCATGATTCATTATTCATGATTCATGATTCAATTTATGATTCGATTCATGATTCATGATTCATGAATTATGATTCATGATTCATGATTCAATTCATGATTCATGATTCAATTCATGATTCATGAATCATGATTCGATTCATGATTCAATTCATGATTCATGATTCATGACTCAATTCATGATTCGATTCATGATTCATTATTCATGATTCGATTCATGATTCATGATTCATGATTTAATTTATGATTCGATTCATGATTCATGATTCGATTTATGATTCATGATTCAGTTCATGAATCATGATCCGATTAATGATTCATGATTCATGATTCAATTCATGATTCATGATTCATTTCATGATTCATTTCATGATTCTTGATTCAATTCATGATTCAATTAATGATTCATGATTTATTTCTTGATTCATGATTCATGATTCAATTAATGATTCAGATCATGATTCATTTTATGATTCATAATTCATGATTCAATTAATGATTCATGATTCATAATTAGATTCATGATTCATGATTCAATTCATGATTCGATTCATGATTCAATTCATGATTCATGATTCATGATTCGATTCATGATTCATGATTCATGATTCGATTTATGATTCATGATTCATGATTCAACTCATGATTAAATTCATGATTTATGATTTGTTTCATGATTCATTTCAAGATTCTTGATTCAATTCATGATTCAATTCATGATTCATGATTCATTTCAAGATTAATGATTTAATTCATGATTCAGATCATGATTCATTTTATGATTCATAATATATGATTCAATTCATGATTCAATTCATGATTCATGATTCATGATTCAATTAATAATTCATGATTCATGATTTGATTCATGATTCATGATTCATGATTCGATTCATGATTCATGATTCATGATTTAATTCATGATTCATGATTCATGATTCAATTCATGATTCATGATTCATGATACAATTCATGATTCATGATTCATGGTTCAATTCATGATTCATGATTCGATTTATGATTTATGATTCAATTCATGAATCATGATTCGATTCATTATTCATGATTCATGATTCAATTCGTGATTCATGATTCAATTCATGATTCATGATTCATTTCATGATTCATTTCTTGATTCTTGATTCAATTCATGATTCAGATCATGATTTATTTTATGAATAATAATTTATGATTCAATTCATGATTCAATTAATGATTCATGATTCATGATTCAATTCATGATTCGATTCATGATTCATGATTCATGATTCATGATTCATGATTCGATTCATGATTCATGATTCATGATTCAATTCATGATTCAGATCATGATTTATTTTATGATTCATAATTCATGATTCAATTCATGATTCAATTAATGATTCATGATTCATGATTCAATTCATGATTCGATTCATGATTCATGATTCATGATTCATGATTCATGATTCGATTCATGATTCATTATTCATGATTTGATTCATGATTTGATTCATGATTCATGATTCATGATTCGATTCATGATTCATGATTTAATTTATGATTCGATTCATGATTCATGATTCGATTTATGATTCATGATTCAGTTCATGAATCATGATTCGATTAATGATTCATGATTCATGATTCAATTCATGATTCATGATTCAATTCATGATTCATTTCATGATTCTTGATTCAATTCATGATTCAATTAATGATTCATGATTTATTTCTTGATTCATGATTCATGATTCAATTCATGATTCAGATCATGATTCATTTTATGATTCATAATTCATGATTCAATTCATGATTCAATTAATGATTCATGATTCATAATTCGATTCATGATTCATGATTCACTTCATGATTCGATTCATGATTCATGATTTGATTCATGATTCATGATTCATGATTCGATTCATGATTCATGATTCATGATACAATTCATGATTCATGATTCATGATTCGATTTATGATTCATGATTCATGGTTCAACTCATGATTCGATTCATGATTCATGATTCAATTCATGATTCATGATTCAATTCATGATTCATGATTTAAATCATGATTCATGATTCGATTCATGATTCATGATTCAATTCTTGATTCATGATTCATGATTCGATTCATGATTCATGATTTATGATTCAATTCATGATTCATGATTTATTTCATGATTCAATTCATGGTTTATTAATCTTGATTCAATTCATGATTTATTTCATGATTCGTGATTCATGATTCAATTCATGATTCAATTCATGATTTATTTCATGATTCAATTCATGATTCATGATTCATGATTCGATTCATTATTCATGATTCATGATTCAATTCGTGATTCATGATTCAATTCATGATTCATGATTCATTTCATGATTCATTTCTTGATTCTTGATTCAATTCATGATTCAGATCATGATTTATTTTATAAATAATAATTTATGATTCAATTCATGATTCAATTAATGATTCATGATTCATGATTCAATTCATGATTCGATTCATGATTCATGATTCATGATTCATGATTCATGATTCGATTCATGATTCATGATTCATGATTCAATTCATGATTCAGATCATGATTTATTTTATGATTCATAATTCATGATTCAATTCATGATTCAATTAATGATTCATGATTCATGATTCAATTCATGATTCGATTCATGATTCA
This sequence comes from Mixophyes fleayi, assembly GCF_038048845.1. Lineage (NCBI taxonomy): Eukaryota > Metazoa > Chordata > Amphibia > Anura > Limnodynastidae > Mixophyes > Mixophyes fleayi. Next base: position 12,859 of record NW_027446898.1, on the reverse strand, counting down.
TGATTCATGATTCATGATTCATGATTCGATTCATGATTCATTATTCATGATTTGATTCATGATTTGATTCATGATTCATGATTCATGATTCGATTCATGATTCATGATTTAATTTATGATTCGATTCATGATTCATGATTCGATTTATGATTCATGATTCAGTTCATGAATCATGATTCGATTAATGATTCATGATTCATGATTCAATTCATGATTCATGATTCAATTCATGATTCATTTCATGATTCTTGATTCAATTCATGATTCAATTAATGATTCATGATTTATTTCTTGATTCATGATTCATGATTCAATTCATGATTCAGATCATGATTCATTTTATGATTCATAATTCATGATTCAATTCATGATTCAATTAATGATTCATGATTCATAATTCGATTCATGATTCATGATTCACTTCATGATTCGATTCATGATTCATGATTTGATTCATGATTCATGATTCATGATTCGATTCATGATTCATGATTCATGATACAATTCATGATTCATGATTCATGATTCGATTTATGATTCATGATTCATGGTTCAACTCATGATTCGATTCATGATTCATGATTCAATTCATGATTCATGATTCAATTCATGATTCATGATTTAAATCATGATTCATGATTCGATTCATGATTCATGATTCAATTCTTGATTCATGATTCATGATTCGATTCATGATTCATGATTTATGATTCAATTCATGATTCATGATTTATTTCATGATTCAATTCATGGTTTATTAATCTTGATTCAATTCATGATTTATTTCATGATTCATGATTGGATTCATGATTCATGATTCATGATTCGATTCATGATTCATGATTCAATTCATGATTCATGATTCGATTCATGATTCATGATTCATGATTCAATTCATGATTCATAATTCATGATTCATAATTCATGATTCGATTCATGATTCATGATTTATGATTCAAATTATTATTCATGATTCAATTCATGATTCATGATTGGATTTATGATTTATGATTCAATTCATGATTCATGATTCAATTCGTGATTCATGATTCATTTCATGATTCATGATTCATGATTTATTTATGATTAATGATTTATTTCATGATTCAATTCATGGTTCATGAATCTTGATTCAATTCATGATTTATTTCATGATTCAAGATTCGATTCATGATTCATGATTCATGATTCAATTCATGATTCATGATTCAATTAATGATTTATGATTCGATTCATAAATTCATGATTCATGATTCAATTCATGATTCAATTCATGATTCATGATTCATGATTCATGATTCGATTCATGTTTCATGATTTATGATTCAATTCATGATTCATGATTCATGATTCAATTCATGATTCATGATTAATGATTCGATATATGATCCATGATTCAATTCGTTAATTATGATTCAATTCATGATTCATGATTCTTTTTATGATTCATTTCATGATTCATGATTCCTGATTCAATTCATGATTCATGATTCAATTCATGATTCATGATTCAATTCATGATTCGATTCATTATTTATGATTTATGATTCATGATTCAATTCATGATTCGATTCATTATTTATGATTCATGATTCATGATTCAATTCATGATTCATGATTTAAATCATGATTCATGATTTGATTCATGATTCATGATTCAATTCTTGATTCATGATTCATGATTCGATCCATGATTCATGATTCATGATTTATGATTCAATTCATGATTCATGATTTATTTCATGATTCAATTCATGGTTCATGAATCTTGATTCAATTCATGATTTATTTCATGATTCATGATTCGATTCATGATTCATGATTCGATTCATGATTCATGATTCAATTCATGATTCATGATTCATGATTCATGATTCGATTCATGATTCATGATTTATGATTCATGATTCATGATTCGATTTATGATTCATGATTCATGATTCAACTCATGATTAAATTCATGATTTATGATTTGTTTCATGATTCATTTCAAGATTCTTGATTCAATTCATGATTCAATTCATGATTCATGATTCATTTCAAGATTAATGATTTAATTCATGATTCAGATCATGATTCATTTTATGATTCATAATATATGATTCAATTCATGATTCAATTCATGATTCATGATTCATGATTCAATTAATAATTCATGATTCATGATTTGATTCATGATTCATGATTCATGATTCGATTCATGATTCATGATTCATGATTTAATTCATGATTCATGATTCATGATTCAATTCATGATTCATGATTCATGATACAATTCATGATTCATGATTCATGGTTCAATTCATGATTCATGATTCGATTTATGATTTATGATTCAATTCATGAATCATGATTCGATTCATTATTCATGATTCATGATTCAATTCGTGATTCATGATTCAATTCATGATTCATGATTCATTTCATGATTCATTTCTTGATTCTTGATTCAATTCATGATTCAGATCATGATTTATTTTATGAATAATAATTTATGATTAAATTCATGATTCAATTAATGATTCATGATTCATGATTCAATTCATGATTCGATTCATGATTCATGATTCATGATTCATGATTCATGATTCGATTCATGATTCATGATTCATGATTCAATTCATGATTCAGATCATGATTTATTTTATGATTCATAATTCATGATTCAATTCATGATTCAATTAATGATTCATGATTCATGATTCAATTCATGATTCGATTCATGATTCATGATTCATGATTCATGATTCGATTCATGATTCATTATTCATGATTTGATTCATGATTCGATTCATGATTCATGATTCATGATTCGATTCATGATTCATGATTTAATTTATGATTCGATTCATGATTCATGATTCGATTTATGATTCATGATTCAGTTCATGAATCATGATTCGATTAATGATTCATGATTCATGATTCAATTCATGATTCATGATTCAATTCATGATTCATTTCATGATTCTTGATTCAATTCATGATTCAATTAATGATTCATGATTTATTTCTTGATTCATGATTCATGATTCAATTCATGATTCAGATCATGATTCATTTTATGATTCATAATTCATGATTCAATTCATGATTCAATTAATGATTCATGATTCATAATTCGATTCATGATTCATGATTCACTTCATGATTCGATTCATGATTCATGATTTGATTCATGATTCATGATTCATGATTCGATTCATGATTCATGATTCATGATACAATTCATGATTCATGATTCATGATTCGATTTATGATTCATGATTCATGGTTCAACTCATGATTCGATTCATGATTCATGATTCAATTCATGATTCATGATTCAATTCATGATTCATGATTTAAATCATGATTCATGATTCGATTCATGATTCATGATTCAATTCTTGATTCATGATTCATGATTCGATTCTAATGATTCATGATTTATGATTCAATTCATGATTCATGATTTATTTCATGATTCAATTCATGGTTTATTAATCTTGATTCAATTCATGATTTATTTCATGATTCATGATTGGATTCATGATTCATGATTCATGATTTATTTCATGAGTCATGATTCATGATTCGATTCATGATTCATGATTCAATTCATGATTCATGATTCGATTCATGATTCATGATTCATGATTCAATTCATGATTCATAATTCATGATTCATAATTCATGATTCGATTCATGATTCATGATTTATGATTCAAATTATTATATATGATTCAATTCATGATTCATGATTGGATTTATGATTTATGATTCAATTCATGATTCATGATTCAATTCGTGATTCATGATTCATTTCATGATTCATGATTCATGATTTATTTATGATTAATGATTTATTTCATGATTCAATTCATGGTTCATGAATCTTGATTCAATTCATGATTTATTTCATGATTCAAGATTCGATTCATGATTCATGATTCATGATTCAATTCATGATTCATGATTCAATTAATGATTTATGATTCGATTCATAAATTCATGATTCATGATTCAATTCATGATTCAATTCATGATTCATGATTCATGATTCATGATTCGATTCATGTTTCATGATTTATGATTCAATTCATGATTCATGATTCATGATTCAATTCATGATTCATGATTAATGATTCGATATATGATCCATGATTCAATTCGTTAATTATGATTCAATTCATGATTCATGATTCTTTTTATGATTCATTTCATGATTCATGATTCCTGATTCAATTCATGATTCATGATTCAATTCATGATTCATGATTCAATTCATGATTCGATTCATTATTTATGATTTATGATTCATGATTCAATTCATGATTCGATTCATTATTTATGATTCATGATTCATGATTCAATTCATGATTCATGATTTAAATCATGATTCATGATTCGATTCATGATTCATGATTCAATTCTTGATTCATGATTCATGATTCGATCCATGATTCATGATTCATGATTTATGATTCAATTCATGATTCATGATTTATTTCATGATTCAATTCATGGTTCATGAATCTTGATTCAATTCATGATTTATTTCATGATTCATGATTCGATTCATGATTCATGATTCGATTCATGATTCATGATTCAATTCATGATTCATGATTCATGATTCATGATTCATGATTCATGATTCATGATTCGATTCATGATTCATGATTTATGATTCAATTCATGATTCATGATTCAATTCATGATTCATGATTCAATTCATGATTCATGATTGGATTTATGATTTATGATTCAATTCATGATTCATGATTCAATTCGTGATTCATGAATCACGATTAAATTCATGATTCATGATTTATTTCATGATTCAATTCATGGTTCATGAATCTTGATTCAATTCATGATTTAATTCATGATTCATGATTCGATTCATGTTTCATGATTTATGATTCAATTCATGATTCATGATTCAATTCATGATTCATGATTAATGATTCAATTCATGATTCAATGATTCAATTCATGATTCATGATTCAATTCATGATTCATGATTCAATTCATGATTCATGATTCATGATTCAATTCATGATTCAATTCATAATTCAATTCATGATTCGATTCATGATTCATGATTCATGATTCGATTCATGATTCATGATTCATGATACAATTCATGATTCATGATTCATGATTCAATTCATGGTTCATGATTTGATTTATGATTCATGATTCAATTCATGAATGATGATTCGATTCATTATTCATGATTCATGATTCAAGTCGTGATTCATGATTCAATTCATGATTCATGATTCATTTCATGATTCATTTCATGATTCTTGATTCAATTTATGATTCAATTCATGATTCATGATTCAATTCATGATTCAGATCATGATTCATTTTATGATTCATAATTCATGATTCAATTCATGATTCAATTAATGATTCATGATTCATGATTCAATTCATGATTCAATTCATAATTCAATTCATGATTCGATTCATGATTCATGATTCATGATTCATGATTCGGTTCATGATTCATGATTCAATTCATGATTCATGATTCATGATTCAATTCATGATTCATGATTCATGATTCATGATTCATGATTGAATTCATGGTTCATGATTCGATTTATGATTCATGATTCAATTCATGAATCATGATTCGATTCATTATTCATAATTCATGATTCAATTCGTGATTCATGATTCAATTCATGATTCATGAATCATTTCATGATTCATTTCATGATTCTTGATTCAATTCATGATTCAATTCGTGATTCATGATTCAATTCATGATTCATGAATCATTTCATGATTCATTTCATTATTCATGATTCAATTCATGATTCAGATCATGATTCATTTTATGATTCATAATTCATGATTCAATTCATGATTCAATTAATGATTCATGATTCATGATTCAATTCATGATTCGATTCATGATTCATGATTCGATTCATGATTCATGATTCGATTCATGATTCATGATTCAATTCATGAATCATGATTCGATTCATGATTCAATTCATGATTTATGATTTATTTCATGATTCAATTCATGGTTCATGAATCTTGATTCAATTTATGATTTATTTCATGATTCATGATTCGATTCATGATTCATGATTTGATTCATGATTCATGATTCGATTCATGATTCATGATTCATGATTCAATTCATGATTCATGATTCATGATTCATGATTCATGATTCGATTCATGATTCATGATTTATGATTCAATTCATGATTCATGATTCAATTCATGATTCATGATTGGATTTATGATTTATGATTCAATTCATGATTCATGATTCAATTCGTGATTCATGAATCATGATTCAATTCATGATTCATGATTTATTTCATGATTCAATTCATGGTTCATGAATCTTGATTCAATTCATGATTCAATTCATGATTCATGATTCGATTCATGTTTCATGATTTATGATTCAATTCATGATTCATGATTCATGATTCAATTCATGATTCATGATTAATGATTCGATATATGATCCATGATTCAATTCATGATTCATGATTCAATTCATGATTCATGATTCATGATTCAATTCATGATTCAATTCATAATTCAATTCATGATTCGATTCATGATTCATGATTCATGATTCGATTCATGATTCATGATTCATGATTCGATTCATGATTCATGATTCATGATACAATTCATGATTCATGATTCATGATTCAATTCATGGTTCATGATTTGATTTATGATTCATGATTCAATTCATGATTCATGATTCATGATTCAATTCATGATTCATGATTCATGATTCATGATACAATTCATGATTCATGATTCATGATTCAATTCGTTATTCATGATTCAATTCATGATTCATGATTCATTTCATGATTCATTTCATGATTCTTGATTCAATTTATGATTCAATTCATGATTCATGATTCAATTCATGATTCAGATCATGATTCATTTTATGATTCATAATTCATGATTCAATTCATGATTCAATTAATGATTCATGATTCATGATTCAATTCATGATTCAATTCATAATTCAATTCATGATTCGATTCATGATTCATGATTCATGATTCATGATTCGGTTCATGATTCATGATTCAATTCATGATTCATGATTCATGATTCAATTCATGATTCATGATTCATGATTCATGATTGAATTCATGGTTCATGATTCGATTTATGATTCATGATTCAATTCATGAATCATGATTCGATTCATTATTCATAATTCATGATTCAATTCGTGATTCATGATTCAATTCATGATTCATGAATCATTTCATGATTCATTTCATGATTCTTGATTCAATTCATGATTCAATTCGTGATTCATGATTCAATTCATGATTCATGAATCATTTCATGATTCATTTCATTATTCATGATTCAATTCATGATTCAGATCATGATTCATTTTATGATTCATAATTCATGATTCAATTCATGATTCAATTAATGATTCATGATTCATGATTCAATTCATGATTCGATTCATGATTCATGATTCGATTCATGATTCATGATTCGATTTATGATTCATGATTCAATTCATGAATCATGATTCGATTCATGATTCAATTCATGATTTATGATTTATTTCATGATTCAATTCATGGTTCATGAATCTTGATTCAATTTATGATTTATTTCATGATTCATGATTCGATTCATGATTCATGATTTGATTCATGATTCATGATTCGATTCATGATTCATGATTCAATTCATGATTCATGATTCATGATTCATGATTCATGATTCATGATTCGATTCATGATTCATGATTTATGATTCAATTCATGATTCATGATTCAATTCATGATTCATGATTGGATTTATGATTTATGATTCAATTCATGATTCATGATTCAATTCGTGATTCATGAATCATGATTAAATTCATGATTCATGATTTATTTCATGATTCAATTCATGGTTCATGAATCTTGATTCAATTCATGATTTATTTCATGATTCATGATTCGATTCATGATTCATGATTCAATTCATGATTCATGATTCGATTCATGTTTCATGATTTATGATTCAATTCATGATTCATGATTCATGATTCAATTCATGATTCATGATTAATGATTCGATATATGATCCATGATTCAATTCATGATTCAATTCATGATTCATGATTCAATTCATGATTCATGATTCATGATTCAATTCATGATTCAATTCATAATTCAATTCATGATTCGATTCATGATTCATGATTCATGATTCGATTCATGATTCATGATTCATGATACAATTCATGATTCATGATTCAATTCATGGTTCATGATTTGATTTATGATTCATGATTCAATTCATGAATGATGATTCGATTCATTATTCATGATTCATGATTCAATTCGTGATTCATGATTCAATTCATGATTCATGATTCATTTCATGATTCATTTCATGATTCTTGATTCAATTTATGATTCAATTCATGATTCATGATTCAATTCATGATTCAGATCATGATTCATTTTATGATTCATAATTCATGATTCAATTCATGATTCAATTAATGATTCATGATTCATGATTCAATTCATGATTCAATTCATAATTCAATTCATGATTCGATTCATGATTCATGATTCATGATTCATGATTCGGTTCATGATTCATGATTCAATTCATGATTCATGATTCATGATTCAATTCATGATTCATGATTCATGATTCATGATTCATGATTGAATTCATGGTTCATGATTCGATTTATGATTCATGATTCAATTCATGAATCATGATTCGATTCATTATTCATAATTCATGATTCAATTCGTGATTCATGATTCAATTCATGATTCATGAATCATTTCATGATTCATTTCATGATTCTTGATTCAATTCATGATTCAATTCGTGATTCATGATTCAATTCATGATTCATGAATCATTTCATGATTCATTTCATTCTTCATGATTCAATTCATGATTCAGATCATGATTCATTTTATGATTCATAATTCATGATTCAATTCATGATTCAATTAATGATTCATGATTCATGATTCAATTCATGATTCGATTCATGATTCATGATTCGATTCATGATTCATGATTCAATTCATGAATCATGATTCGATTCATGATTCAATTCATGATTTATGATTTATTTCATGATTCAATTCATGGTTCATGAATCTTGATTCAATTTATGATTTATTTCATGATTCATGATTCGATTCATGATTCATGATTTGATTCATGATTCATGATTCGATTCATGATTCATGATTTATGATTCAATTCATGATTCATGATTCAATTCATGATTCATGATTGGATTTATGATTTATGATTCAATTCATGATTCATGATTCAATTCGTGATTCATGAATCATGATTCAATTCATGATTCATGATTTATTTCATGATTCAATTCATGGTTCATGAATCTTGATTCAATTCATGATTCAATTCATGATTCATGATTCGATTCATGTTTCATGATTTATGATTCAATTCATGATTCATGATTCATGATTCAATTCATGATTCATGATTAATGATTCGATATATGATCCATGATTCAATTCATGATTCATGATTCAATTCATGATTCATGATTCATGATTCAATTCATGATTCAATTCATAATTCAATTCATGATTCGATTCATGATTCATGATTCATGATTCGATTCATGATTCATGATTCATGATACAATTCATGATTCATGATTCATGATTCAATTCATGGTTCATGATTTGATTTATGATTCATGATTCAATTCATGATTCATGATTCATGATTCAATTCATGATTCATGATTCATGATTCATGATACAATTCATGATTCATGATTCAATTCGTGATTCATGATTCAATTCATGATTCATGATTCATTTCATGATTCATTTCATGATTCTTGATTCAATTTATGATTCAATTCATGATTCATGATTCAATTCATGATTCAGATCATGATTCATTTTATGATTCATAATTCATGATTCAATTCATGATTCAATTAATGATTCATGATTCATGATTCAATTCATGATTCAATTCATAATTCAATTCATGATTCGATTCATGATTCATGATTCATGATTCATGATTCGGTTCATGATTCATGATTCAATTCATGATTCATGATTCATGATTCAATTCATGATTCATGATTCATGATTCATGATTCATGATTGAATTCATGATTCATGATTCAATTCGTGATTCATGATTCAATTCATGATTCATGAATCATTTCATGATTCATTTCATTATTCATGATTCAATTCATGATTCAGATCATGATTCATTTTATGATTCATAATTCATGATTCAATTCATGATTCAATTAATGATTCATGATTCATGATTCAGATCATGATTCATTTTATGATTCATAATTCATGATTCAATTCATGATTCAATTAATGATTCATGATTCATGATTCAATTCATGATTCGATTCATGATTCATGATTCGATTCATGATTCATGATTCGATTTATGATTCATGATTCAATTCATGAATCATGATTCGATTCATGATTCAATTCATGATTTATGATTTATTTCATGATTCAATTCATGGTTCATGAATCTTGATTCAATTTATGATTTATTTCATGATTCATGATTCGATTCATGATTCATGATTTGATTCATGATTCATGATTCGATTCATGATTCATGATTCAATTCATGATTCATGATTCATGATTCATGATTCATGATTCATGATTCGATTCATGATTCATGATTTATGATTCAATTCATGATTCATGATTCAATTCATGATTCATGATTGGATTTATGATTTATGATTCAATTCATGATTCATGATTCAATTCGTGATTCATGAATCATGATTAAATTCATGATTCATGATTTATTTCATGATTCAATTCATGGTTCATAAATCTTGATTCAATTCATGATTTATTTCATGATTCATGATTCGATTCATGATTCATGATTCAATTCATGATTCATGATTCGATTCATGTTTCATGATTTATGATTCAATTCATGATTCATGATTCATGATTCAATTCATGATTCATGATTAATGATTCGATATATGATCCATGATTCAATTCATGATTCAATTCATGATTCATGATTCAATTCATGATTCATGATTCATGATTCAATTCATGATTCAATTCATAATTCAATTCATGATTCGATTCATGATTCATGATTCATGATTCGATTCATGATTCATGATTCATGATACAATTCATGATTCATGATTCATGATTCAATTCATGGTTCATGATTTGATTTACGATTCATGATTCAATTCATGAATGATGATTCGATTCATTATTCATGATTCATGATTCAATTCGTGATTCATGATTCAATTCATGATTCATGATTCATTTCATGATTCATTTCATGATTCTTGATTCAATTTATGATTCAATTCATGATTCATGATTCAATTCATGATTCATGATTCATGATTCAATTCATGATTCATGATTAATGATTCGATATATGATCCATGATTCAATTCATGATTCAATTCATGATTCATGATTCAATTCATGATTCATGATTCATGATTCAATTCATGATTCAATTCATAATTCAATTCATGATTCGATTCATGATTCATGATTCATGATTCGATTCATGATTCATGATTCATGATACAATTCATGATTCATGATTCATGATTCAATTCATGGTTCATGATTTGATTTACGATTCATGATTCAATTCATGAATGATGATTCGATTCATTATTCATGATTCATGATTCAATTCGTGATTCATGATTCAATTCATGATTCATGATTCATTTCATGATTCATTTCATGATTCTTGATTCAATTTATGATTCAATTCATGATTCATGATTCAATTCATGATTCAGATCATGATTCATTTTATGATTCATAATTCATGATTCAATTCATGATTCAATTAATGATTCATGATTCATGATTCAATTCATGATTCAATTCATAATTCAATTCATGATTCGATTCATGATTCATGATTCATGATTCATGATTCGGTTCATGATTCATGATTCAATTCATGATTCATGATTCATGATTCAATTCATGATTCATGATTCATGATTGAATTCATGGTTCATGATTCGATTTATGATTCATGATTCAATTCATGAATCATGATTCGATTCATTATTCATAATTCATGATTCAATTCGTGATTCATGATTCAATTCATGATTCATGAATCATTTCATGATTCATTTCATGATTCTTGATTCAATTCATGATTCAATTCGTGATTCATGATTCAATTCATGATTCATGAATCATTTCATGATTCATTTCATTATTCATGATTCAATTCATGATTCAGATCATGATTCATTTTATGATTCATAATTCATGATTCAATTCATGATTCAATTAATGATTCATGATTCATGATTCAATTCATGATTCGATTCATGATTCATGATTCGATTCATGATTCATGATTCGATTCATGATTCATGATTCAATTCATGATTTATGATTTATTTCATGATTCAATACATGGTTCATGAATCTTGATTCAATTTATGATTTATTTCATGATTCATAATTCGATTCATGATTCATGATTTGATTCATGATTCATGATTCGATTCATGATTCATGATTCATGATTCAATTCATGATTCATGATTCATGATTCATGATTCATGATTCGATTCATGATTCATGATTTAGGATTCAATTCATGATTCATGATTCAATTCATGATTCATGATTGGATTTATGATTTATGATTCAATTCATGATTAATGATTAAATTCGTGATTCATGAATCATGATTAAATTCATGATTCATGATTTATTTCATGATTCAATTCATGGTTCATGAATCTTGATTCAATTTATGATTTATTTCATGATTCATGATTCA
>NW_027446897.1:0-41969 GCF_038048845.1 Mixophyes fleayi | reverse complement strand
TGAATCATGAATCAAATCATGAATCATGAATTGAATCATGAATCATGAATCAAGAATCATGAATCAAATCATGAATCATGAATTGAATCATGAATCATGAATCAAGAATCATGAATCAAATCATGAATCATGAATTGAATCATGAATCATGAATCATGAATCATGAATTGAATCATGAATCATGAATCATGAATCGAATCATGAATCATGAAATGAATCATGAATCAAATCATGAATCATGATTTCAATCATGAATCATGAATCATGAATCATGAATTGAATCATGAATCGAATCATGAATCATGAAATGAATCATGAATCATGAATTATGAATTGAATAATGAATCGTGAATCATGAATCATGATTGAATCATGAATCATGAATCAAATCATGAATCTTGAATTGAATCATGAATTGAATCATTAATCATGAATCATGAATCAAATCATGAATCATGAATCATGAATCGAATAATGAATCATGATTTGAATCATGAATCATGAATCATAAATCATGAATTGAATCATGAATCATGAATCATGAATTAAATCATAAATTGAATCATAAATCATGATTCATAAATCATGAATTATGAATCATAAATTGATTCATGAATCATGAATTGAATCATAAATCATTAATCATGAATTAAATCATGAATCATGGATCATGAATCAGGAATTGAATCATGAATCATGAATCATAAATTGAATCATGAATCATGAATTGAATCATGAATCATGAATCATGAATTGAATCATGAATCATGAATCATAAATCGAATCATGATTCATGAATCAAGATTCATGAATCGAATCATGAATCATGAATTGAATCATGAATCTTGAATCATGAATCATGAATTGAATCATAATTCATGAATCGAATCATGAATCATGAATCATGAATCATGAATTGAATCATAATCATGAATTGAATCATTAATCATTAATCGAATCATCAATCATGAATTGAATCATGAATTGAATCATGAATCATGAATCAAATCATGAATCATTAATTGAATCATGAAATGAATCATGAATCATGAATTGAATCATGAATTGAATCATGAATCATGAATCATGAAATGAATCAGGAATTGAATAATGAATTGAATCATGAATCATGAATTGAATCATGAATCATGAATTATGAATTGAATCTTGAATCATAAATCATGAATCGAATCATGAATCATGATTTAAGAATCATGAATCGAATCATGAATCATGAATTGAATCATGAATCATGAATCATGAATTGAATCATGAATCGAATCATGAATCATGAATTGAATCATGAATCATGAATCATGAATCATGAACTGAATCATGAATCATGGATCATGAATTGAATCATGAATCATGAATCATGAATCGAATCATGAATCATGAATCAAATCATGAATCTTGTATTGAAGCATGAATCGAATCATGAATTAAATCATGAATTGAATCATGAATCGAATCATGAATCGAATCATGAATCATGAAATGAATCATGAATCGAATCATGAATCATGAACTGAATCATGAATCTTGAATTGAATCATGAATCGAATCATGAATCATGAATCATGAATTGAATCATGAAATGAATCATGATTCATGAATCATGAATCATGAATTGAATCATGAATTATGAATCATGAATTGAATCATGAATCATGAATCATGAATCATGAATTAAATCATGAATAATGAATCGAATCATGAATCTTGAATTGAATCATGAATTGATTTATTAATCATGAATCATGAATCAAATCATGAATCATGAATCATGAATTGAATCTTGAATTGAATCATGAATCATGAATCGAATAATGAATCATGATTTGAATCATGAATCATGAATCGAATCATGAATCATGAATAATGAATTGAATCTTGAATAATGAATCATGAATCGATTCATGAATCAAGAATCATGAATCAAATCATGAATCATGAATTGAATCATGAATTGAATCATGAATCATGAAATATAAAACATGAATTGAATCATGAATCTTGAATCATAAATCATGTATTAAATCATGAATCATGAATCGGATCATAAATCAGGAATCAAGAATCATGAATCGAATCATGAATTATGAATTGAATCATGAATCATAAATCATGAATCATGAATCGAATCGTGAATCATGAATCATGAATCATGAATTATGAATTGAATCATGAATCGAATCATGAATCATGAAATGAATCATGAATCATGAATCATGAATCATGAATTGAATCATGAATCATGAATTATGAATTGAATAATGAATCGTGAATCATGAATCATGAATTGAATCATGAATCATGAATCAAATCATGAATCTTGAATTGAATCATGAATTGAATCATTAATCATGAATCATGAATCAAATCATGAATCATGAATCATGAATCGAATAATGAATCATGATTTGAATCATGAATCATGAATCATAAATCATGAATTGAATCATGAATCATGAATCATGAATTAAATCATAAATTGAATCATAAATCATGATTCATAAATCATGAATTATGAATCATAAATTGATTCATGAATCATGAATGGAATCATAAATCATTAATCATGAATTAAATCATGAATCATGGATCATGAATCAGGAATTGAATCATGAATCATGAATCATGAATTGAATCATGAATCATGAATTGAATCATGAATCATGAATCATGAATTGAATCATGAATCATGAATCATAAATCGAATCATGATTCATGAATCAAGATTCATGAATCGAATCATGAATCATGAATTGAATCGTGAATCTTGAATCATGAATCATGAATTGAATCATAATTCATGAATCGAATCATGAATCATGAATCATGAATCATGAATTGAATCATAATCATGAATTGAATCATTAATCATTAATCGAATCATCAATCATGAATTGAATCATGAATCATGAATCAAATCATGAATCATTAATTGAATCATGAAATGAATCATGAATCATGAATTGAATCATGAATTGAATCATGAATCATGAATCATGAATGAATCAGAATTGAATAATGAATTGAATCATGAATCATGAATTGAATCATGAATCATGAATTATGAATTGAATCTTGAATCATAAATCATGAATCGAATCATGAATCATGATTTAAGAATCATGAATCGAATCATGAATCATGAATTGAATCATGAATCATGAATCATGAATTGAATCATGAATCGAATCATGAATCATGAATTGAATCATGAATCATGAATCATGAATCATGAACTGAATCATGAATCATGGATCATGAATTGAATCATGAATCATGAATCATGAATCGAATCATGAATCATGAATCAAATCATGAATCTTGAATTGAAGCATGAATCGAATCATGAATTAAATCGTGAATTGAATCATGAATCGAATCATGAATCGAATCATGAATCATGAAATGAATCATGAATCGAATCATGAATCATGAACTGAATCATGAATCTTGAATTGAATCATGAATCGAATCATGAATCATGAATCATGAATTGAATCATGAAATGAATCATGATTCATGAATCATGAATCATGAATTGAATCATGAATCATGAATTGAATCATGAATCATGAATCATGAATCGAATCATGAATCATGAAATGAATCATGAATCAAATCATGAATCATGAATTCAATCATGAATCATGAATCATGAATCATGAATTGAATCATGAATCGAATCATGAATCATGAAATGAATCATGAATCATGAATTATGAATTGAATAATGAATCGTGAATCATGAATCATGAATTGAATCATGAATCATGAATCAAATCATGAATCTTGAATTGAATCATGAATTGAATCATTAATCATGAATCATGAATCAAATCATGAATCATGAATCATGAATCGAATAATGAATCATGATTTGAATCATGAATCATGAATCATAAATCATGAATTGAATCATGAATCATGAATCATGAATTAAATCATAAATTGAATCATAAATCATGATTCATAAATCATGAATTATGAATCATAAATTGATTCATGAATCATGAATTGAATCATAAATCATTAATCATGAATTAAATCATGAATCATGGATCATGAATCAGGAATTGAATCATGAATCATGAATCATAAATTGAATCATGAATCATGAATTGAATCATGAATCATGAATCATGAATTGAATCATGAATCATGAATCATAAATCGAATCATGATTCATGAATCAAGATTCATGAATCGAATCATGAATCATGAATTGAATCATGAATCTTGAATCATGAATCATGAATTGAATCATAATTCATGAATCGAATCATGAATCATGAATCATGAATCATGAATTGAATCATAATCATGAATTGAATCATTAATCATTAATCGAATCATCAATCATGAATTGAATCATGAATTGAATCATGAATCATGAATCAAATCATGAATCATTAATTGAATCATGAAATGAATCATGAATCATGAATTGAATCATGAATCATGAATTATGAATTGAATCTTGAATCATAAATCATGAATCGAATCATGAATCATGATTTAAGAATCATGAATCGAATCATGAATCATGAATTGAATCATGAATCATGAATCATGAATTGAATCATGAATCGAATCATGAATCATGAATTGAATCATGAATCATGAATCATGAATCATGAACTGAATCATGAATCATGGATCATGAATTGAATCATGAATCATGAATCATGAATCGAATCATGAATCATGAATCAAATCATGAATCTTGAATTGAAGCATGAATCGAATCATGAATTAAATCATGAATTGAATCATGAATCGAATCATGAATCGAATCATGAATCATGAAATGAATCATGAATCGAATCATGAATCATGAACTGAATCATGAATCTTGAATTGAATCATGAATCGAATCATGAATCATGAATCATGAATTGAATCATGAAATGAATCATGATTCATGAATCATGAATCGTGAATTGAATCATGAATCATGAATTATGAATCATGAATTGAATCATGAATCATGAATCATGAATCATGAATTAAATCATGAATAATGAATCGAATCATGAATCTTGAATTGAATCATGAATTGATTTATTAATCATGAATCATGAATCAAATCATGAATCATGAATCATGAATTGAATCTTGAATTGAATCATGAATCATGAATCGAATAATGAATCATGATTTGAATCATGAATCATGAATCGAATCATGAATCATGAATAATGAATTGAATCTTGAATAATGAATCATGAATCGATTCATGAATCAAGAATCATGAATCAAATCATGAATCATGAATTGAATCATGAATTGAATCATGAATCATGAAATATAAAACATGAATTGAATCATGAATCTTGAATCATAAATCATGTATTAAATCATGAATCATGAATCGGATCATAAATCAGGAATCAAGAATCATGAATCGAATCATGAATTATGAATTGAATCATGAATCATAAATCATGAATCATGAATTGAATCGTGAATCATGAATCATGAATCATGAATTATGAATTGAATCATGAATCGAATCATGAATCATGAAATGAATCATGAATCATGAATCATGAATCATGAATTGAATCATGAATCATGAATTATGAATTGAATAATGAATCGTGAATCATGAATCATGAATTGAATCATGAATCATGAATCATGAATTGAATCATGAATCATGAATTATGAATTGAATAATGAATCGTGAATCATGAATCATGAATTGAATCATGAATCATGAATCAAATCATGAATCTTGAATTGAATCATGAATTGAATCATTAATCATGAATCATGAATCAAATCATGAATCATGAATCGAATAATGAATCATGATTTGAATCATGAATCATGAATCATAAATCATGAATTGAATCATGAATCATGAATCATGAATTAAATCATAAATTGAATCATAAATCATGATTCATAAATCATGAATTATGAATCATAAATTGATTCATGAATCATGAATGGAATCATAAATCATTAATCATGAATTAAATCATGAATCATGGATCATGAATCAGGAATTGAATCATGAATCATGAATCATGAATTGAATCATGAATCATGAATTGAATCATGAATCATGAATCATGAATTGAATCATGAATCATGAATCATAAATCGAATCATGATTCATGAATCAAGATTCATGAATCGAATCATGAATCATGATTGAATCATGAATCTTGAATCATGAATCATGAATTGAATCATAATTCATGAATCGAATCATGAATCATGAATCATGAATCATGAATTGAATCATAATCATGAATTGAATCATTAATCATTAATCGAATCATCAATCATGAATTGAATCATGAATCATGAATCAAATCATGAATCATTAATTGAATCATGAAATGAATCATGAATCATGAATTGAATCATGAATTGAATCATGAATCATGAATCATGAAATGAATCAGAATTAAATAATGAATTGAATCATGAATCATGAATTGAATCATGAATCATGAATTATGAATTGAATCTTGAATCATAAATCATGAATCGAATCATGAATCATGATTTAAGAATCATGAATCGAATCATGAATCATGAATTGAATCATGAATCATGAATCATGAATTGAATCATGAATCGAATCATGAATCATGAATTGAATCATGAATCATGAATCATGAATCATGAACTGAATCATGAATCATGGATCATGAATTGAATCATGAATCATGAATCATGAATCGAATCATGAATCATGAATCAAATCATGAATCTTGAATTGAAGCATGAATCGAATCATGAATTAAATCATGAATTGAATCATGAATCGAATCATGAATCGAATCATGAATCATGAAATGAATCATGAATCGAATCATGAATCATGAACTGAATCATGAATCTTGAATTGAATCATGAATCGAATCATGAATCAAATCATGAATCATGAATCATGAATCGAATAATGAATCATGATTTGAATCATGAATCATGAATCATAAATCATGAATTGAATCATGAATCATGAATCATGAATTAAATCATAAATTGAATCATAAATCATGATTCATAAATCATGAATTATGAATCATAAATTGATTCATGAATCATGAATGGAATCATAAATCATTAATCATGAATTAAATCATGAATCATGGATCATGAATCAGGAATTGAATCATGAATCATGAATCATGAATTGAATCATGAAATGAATCATGATTCATGAATCATGAATCATGAATTGAATCATGAATCATGAATTATGAATCATGAATTGAATCATGAATCATGAATCATGAATCATGAATTAAATCATGAATAATGAATCGAATCATGAATCTTAAATTGAATCATGAATTGATTTATTAACCATGAATCATGATTCAAATCATGAATCATGAATCATGAATTGAATCTTGAATTGAATCATGAATCATGAATCGAATAATGAATCATGATTTGAATCATGAATCATGAATCGAATCATGAATCATGAATAATGAATTGAATCTTGAATAATGAATCATGAATCGATTCATGAATCAAGAATCATGAATCAAATCATGAATCATGAATTGAATCATGAATCATGAAATATAAAACATGAATTGAATCATGAATCATGAATCATAAATCATGTATTAAATCATGAATCATGAATCGGATCATAAATCATGAATCAAGAATCATGAATCGAATCATGAATTATGAATTGAATCATGAATCATAAATCATGAATCATGAATCGAATCGTGAATCATGAATCATGAATCATGAATTATGAATTGAATGATGAATCAAATCTTGAATCATGAATAATGAATTGAATCATGAATCGAATCATGAATCATGAATTGAATCATGAATCATGAATCATGAATTGAATCATGAATCATAAATCGAATCATGAATCATGAATTGAATCATGAATTGAATCATGAATCAAATCATGAATCATGAATTGAATCAAGAAAAGAATCATGAATCATGAATTGAATCAGGAATTGAATCATGAATCATGAAACATGAATTGAATCATGAATCATGAATTGAATCATGAATCATGAATTGAATCATGAATCAAGAATCATAAATCGAATCATGAATCATGAATTGAATCATGAATCATGAATCAAATCATGAATCTTGAATTGAATCATGAATTGAATCATGAATTGAATCATTAATCATGAATCATGAATCAAATCATGAATCATGAATCATGAATCGAATAATGAATCATGATTTGAATCATGAATCATGAATCATAAATCATGAATTGAATCATGAATCATGAATCATGAATTAAATCATGAATTGAATCATAAATCATGATTCATAAATCATGAATTATGAATCATAAATTGATTCATGAATCATGAATTGAATCATAAATCATTAATCATGAATTAAATCATGAATCATGGATCATGAATCAGGAATTGAATCATGAATCATGAATTGAATCATGAATCATGAATTGAATCATGAATCATGAATCATGAATTGAATCATGAATCATGAATCATAAATCGAATCATGATTCATGAATCAAGATTCATGAATCGAATCATGAATCATGAATTGAATCATGAATCTTGAATCATGAATCATGAATTGAATCATAATTCATGAATCGAATCATGAATCATGAATCATGATTCATGAATTGAATCATAATCATGAATTGAATCATTAATCATTAATCGAATCATCAATCATGAATTGAATCATGAATTGAATCATGAATCATGAATCAAATCATGAATCATGAATTGAATCATGAAATGAATCATGAATCATGAATTGAATCATGAATTGAATCATGAATTGAATCATGAATCATGAATCATGAAATGAATCAGGAATCGAATAATGAATTGAATCATGAATCATGAATTGAATCATGAATCATGAATTATGAATTGAATCTTGAATCATAAATCATGAATCGAATCATGAATCATGATTTAAGAATCATGAATCGAATCATGAATCATGAATTGAATCATGAATCATGAATCATGAATTGAATCATGAATCATGAATCATGAATCGAATCATGAATCATAAATCAAATCATGAATCTTGAATTGAAGCATGAATCGAATCATGAATTAAATCATGAATTGAATCATGAATCGAATCATGAATCGAATCATGAATCATGAAATGAATCATGAATCGAATCATGAATCATGAACTGAATCATGAATCTTGAATTGAATCATGAATCGAATCATGAATCATGAATCATGAATTGAATCATGAATTGAATCATGAATTGAATCATGAATCGAATCATGAATCATAAAATGAATCATGATTCATGAATCATGAATCATGAATTGAATCATGAATCATGAATTATGAATCATGAATTGAATCATGAATCATGAATCATGAATCATGAATTCAATCATGAATAATGAATCGAATCATGAATCTTGAATTGAATCATGAATTGATTTATTAATCATGAATCATGAATCAAATCATGAATCATGAATCATGAATTGAATCTTGAATTGAATCATGAATCATGAATCGAATAATGAATCATGATTTGAATCATGAATCATGAATCGAATCATGAATCATGAATAATGAATTGAATCTTGAATAATGAATCATGAATCGATTCATGAATCAAGAATCATGAATCAAATCAAGAATCATGAATTGAATCATGAATCATAAATCATGAATCATGAATCATGCATTGAATCATGAATCATGAATCATAAATTGAATCATGAATTGAATCATGAATCATGAATTGAATCATGAATCATGAATCATGAATTGAATCATGAATCATGAATCATGAATAGAATCCTGAATCATGAATCATGAATCAGGAATCAGGAATCATGAATTGAATCATGAATCATGAATCATGAATTTAATCATGAATCATGAATCATGAATCGAATCATGAATTATGAATCAAAATTAATGAATCAAATCATGAATCATGAATTTAATCATGAATCTTGAATCATGAATTGAATCATGAATCATGAATCATGAATCATTGATCATGAATTGAATCATGAATCATGAATCATGAATTGAATCATGAATCATGAATCGAATCATGAATCATGAATTGAATCATGAATTGAATCATAAAGCATGAATCGAATCATGAATCATGAATTCAATCATGAAATGAATCATGAATCATGAATTGAATCATGAATCATGAATTGAATCATTAATCATGAATTAATTTATGAATCAAGAATCATGAATCATGAATTGAATCATGAATCATGAATTATGAAACATGAATTGAATCATGAATCATGAAATGAATCATGAATCATGAATCATGAATCATGAATTGAATCATGAATCATGAAATATAAAAAATGAATTGAATCATGAATCATAAATCATAAATCATGTATTAAATCATGAATCATGAATCGGATCATAAATCATGAATCAAGAATCATGAATTATGAATTGAATCATGAATCATGAATCGAATCTTGAATCATGAATCATGAATTGAATCATGAATCATGAATCATGAATTGAATCATGAATCATAAATCGAATCATGAATCATGAATTTAATCATGAATTGAATCATGAATCATGAATCATGAATTGTATCATAATTTGCATCATGAATCATGAATTGAATCATGAATCATGAATCATGAATCGAATCATGAATCACGAATCATGAATCGAATCATGAATCAAATCATGAATCATGAAATGAATCATGAATCATGAATCATGAATCATGAATTGAATCATGAATCATTAATTATTTATTGAATCATGCATCATGAATCATGAATTGAATCATGAATCATGAATCAAATCATGAATCTTGAATTGAATCATGAATTGAATCACTAATCATGAATCATGAATCAAATTATGAATCATGAATCATGAATTGAATCATGAATTGAATCATGAATCATGAATTGAATCATGAATCATGAATCGAATAATGAATCATGATTTGAATCATGAATCATGAATCATAAATCATGAATCATGAATCATAAATCATGAATTGAATCATGAATCATGAATCATGAATTGAATCATGAATTGAATCATAAATCATGATTCATAAATCATGAATTATGAATCATAAATTGATTCATGAATAATGAATTGAATCATAAATCATTAATCATGAATTAAATCATGAATCATGGATCATGAATCATGAATTGAATCATGAATCATGAATCATGAATTGAATCATGAATCATGAATTGAATCATGAATCATGAATCATGAATCAAATCATGATTCATGAATCAAGATTCATGAATCGAATCATGAATCATGAATTGAATCATGAATCTTGAATCATGAATCATGAATTGAATCATAATTCATGAATCGAATCATGAATCATGAATCATGAATCATGAATTGAATCATAATCATAAATTGAATCATCAATCATTAATCGAATCATGAATCATGAATTGAATCATGAATTGAATCATGAATAATGAATTGAATCATGAATCATGAATTATGAAACATGAATTGAATCATGAATCATGAAATGAATCATCAATCATGAATCATGAATCATGAATTGAATCATGAATCATGAAATATAAAAAATGATTTGAATCATGAATCATGAATCGAATCATGAATCATGATTAATGAATTGAATCATGAGTAATGAATCATAAATCATGTATTAAATCATGAATCATGAATCGGATCATAAATCATGAATCAAGAATCATGAATCGAATCATGAATTATGAATTGAATCATGAATCATGAATCGAATCTTGAATCATGAATCATGAATTGAATCATGAATCGAATCATGAATCATGAATCATGAATTGAATCATGAATCATGAATCATGAATTGAATCATGAATCATAAATCGAATCATGAATCATAAATTTAATCATGAATTGAATCATGAATCATGAATCAAATCATGAATCATGAATTGAATCAAGAAAAGAATCATGAAACATGAATTGAATCATGAATCATGAATTGAATCATGAATCATGAATCATGAATTGAATCATGAATCAAGAATCATAAATCGAATCAAGAATCATGAAATGAATCAGGAATCGAATCATGAATCATGAATTGAATCATGAATCATTAATCATTAATCATGAATTTAATCATGAATCATGAATTATGAATTGAATCTTGAATCATGAATCATGAATCGAATCATGAATCATGAATCATGAATCGAATAATGAATCATGATTTGAATCATGAATCATGAATCATAAATCATGAATTGAATCATGAATCATGAATCATGAATTGAATCATGAATTGAATCATAAATCATGATTCATAAATCATGAATTATGAATCATAAATTGATTCATGAATCATGAATTGAATCATAAATCATTAATCATGAATTAAATCATGAATCATGGATCATGAATCATGAATTGAATCATGAATCATGAATCATGAATTGAATCATGAATCATGAATTGAATCATGAATCATGAATCATGAATTGAATCATGAATCATGAATCATGAATCGAATCATGATTCATGAATCATGAATTGAATCATGAATCTTGAATCATGAATCATGAAATGAATTAATAATTCATGAATCGAATCATGAATCATGAATCATGAATTGAATCATAATCATGAATTGAATCATCAATCATTAATCGAATCATCAATCATGAATTGAATCATGAATTGAATCATGAATCATGAATCAAATCATGAATCATGAATTGAATCATGAAATGAATCATGAATCATGAATTGAATCATGAATCATGAATCATGAAATGAATCAGGAATCGAATAATGAATTGAATCATGAATCATGAATTGAATCATGAATCATGAATTATGAATTGAATCTTGAATCATAAATCATGAATCGAATCATGAATCATGATTTAAGAATCATGAATCGAATCATTAATCATGAATTGAATCATGAATCATGAATCATGAATCATGAATTGAATCATGAATCGAATCATGAATCATGAATTGAATCATGAATCATGAATCATGAATCATGAACTGAATCATGAATCATGGATCATGAATTGAATCATGAATCATGAATCATGAATCGAATCATGAATCATGAATCAAATCATGAATCTTGAATTGAAGCATGAATCGAATCATGAATTAAATCATGAATTGAATCATGAATCGAATCATGAATCGAATCATGAATCATGAAATGAATCATGAATCGAATCATGAATCATGAATCGAATCATGAATCATGAACTGAATCATGAATCTTGAATTGAATCATGAATCGAATCATGAATCATGAATCATGAATTGAATCATGAATTGAATCATGAATTGAATCATGAATCGAATCATGAATCATGAAATGAATCATGATTCATGAATCATGAATCATGAATTGAATCATGAATCATGAACTATGAATCATGAATTGAATCATGAATCATGAATCATGAATCATGAATTAAATCATGAATAATGAATCGAATCATGAATCTTGAATTGAATCTTGAATTGATTCATTAATCATGAATCATGAATCAAATCATGAATCATGAATCATGAATTGAATCTTGAATTGAATCATGAATCATGAATCGAATAATGAATCATGATTTGAATCATGAATCATGAATCTAATCATGAATCATGAATAATGAATTGAATCTTGAATAATGAATCATGAATTGATTCATGAATCAAGAATCATGAATCGAATCATGAATCATGAATTGAATCATGAATCATGAATTGAATCATGAATCATGAATCATGAATCATGAATCATGAATCATAAATTGAATCATGAATTGAATCATGAATCATGAATTGAATCATGAATCATGAATTGAATCATGAATCATGAATCATGAATAGAATCATGAATCATGAATCATGAATCAGGAATCAGGAATCATGAATTAAATCATGATTCATGAATTGAATCATGAATCATGAATCATGAATTAAATCATGATTCATGAATTGAATCATGAATCATGAATTTAATCATGAATCATGAATCATGAATCGAATCATGAATCATGAATCAAAATTAATGAATCAAATCATGAATCATGAATTTAATCATGAATCTTGAATCATGAATCATGAATTGAATCATAATTCATGAATCGAATCATGAATCATGAATCATGAATCATGAATCATGAATTGAATCATGAATCATGAATCATGAATTGAATCATGAATCATGAATCGAATCATGAATCATGAATTGAATCATGAATTGAATCATAAAGCATGAATCGAATCATGAATCATGAATTGAATCATGAAATGAATCATGAATCATGAATTGAATCATGAATCATGAATTGAATCATGAATTGAATCATGAATCATGAATTGAATCATGAATCATGAATTAATTTATGAATCAAGAATCACGAATCATGAATTGAATCATGAATCATGAATTGAATCATGAATCATGAATTAATTTATGAATCAAGAATCATGAATCATGAATTGAATCATGAATCATGAATTATGAAACATGAATTGAATCATGAATCATGAAATGAATCATCAATCATGAATCATGAATCATGAATCATGAATCATGAATTGAATCATGAATCATGAAATATAAAACATGAATTGAATCATGAATCATGAATCATAAATCATGTATTAAATCATGAATCATGAATCGGATCATAAATCATGAATCAAGAATCATGAATTATGAATTGAATCATGAATCATGAAACGAATCTTGAATCATGAATCATGAATTGAATCATGAATCGAATCATGAATCATGAATCATGAATCATGAATTGAATCATGAATCATGAATCATGAATTGAATCATGAATCATAAATCGAATCATGAATCATGAATTTAATCATGAATTGAATCATGAATCATGAATCAAATCATGAATCATGAATTGAATCATGAATTGAATCATAATTTGCATCATGAATCATGAATTGAATCATGAATCATGAATCATGAATCGAATCATGAATCACGAATCATGAATCGAATCATGAATCAAATCATGAATCATGAAATGAATCATGAATCATGAATCATGAATCATGAATTGAATCATGAATCATTAATTATTTATTGAATCATGCATCATGAATCATGAATCATGAATTGAATCATGAATCATGAATCAAATCATGAATCATGAATCATGAATTGAATCATGAATCAAATCATGAATCATGAATTGAATCATGAATCGAATAATGAATCATGATTTGAATCATGATTCATGAATCATAAATCATGAATTGAATCATGAATCATGAATCATGAATTGAATCATGAATTGAATCATAAATCATGATTCATAAATCATAAATTATGAATCATAAATTGATTTATGAATAATGAATTGAATCATAAATCATTAATCATGAATTGAATCATGAATCATGAATCATGAATCGAATCATGAATCAAGATTCATGAATCGAATCATGAATCATGAATTGAATCATGAATCATGAATCATGAATTGAATCATGAATCATGAATCATGAATCGAATCATGAATCAAGATTCATGAATCGAATCATGAATCATGAATTGAATCATGAATCTTGAATCATGAATCATGAATTGAATCATAATTCATGAATCGAATCATGAATCATGAATCATGAATCATGAATTGAATCATAATCATAAATTGAATCATCAATCATTAATCGAATCATGAATCATGAATTGAATCATGAATTGAATCATGAATAATGAATTGAATAATGAATCATGAATTATGAAACATGAATTGAATCATGAATCATGAAATGAATCATGAATCATGAATCATGAATCATGAATTGAATCATGAATCATGAAATATAAAACATGAATTGAATCATGAATCATGAATCGAATCATGAATCATGATTAATGAATTGAATCATGAGTAATGAATCATAAATCATGTATTAAATCATGAATCATGAATCGGATCATAAATCATGAATCAAGAATCATGAATCGAATCATGAATTATGAATTGAATCATGAATCATGAATCGAATCTTGAATCATGAATCATGAATTGAATCATGAATCGAATCATGAATCATTAATCATGAATTGAATAATGAATCATGAATCATGAATTGAATCATGAATCATGAATTGAATCAAGAAAAGAATCATGAAACATGAATTGAATCATGAATCATGAATTGAATCATGAATCATGAATCATGAATTGAATTATGAATCAAGAATCATAAATCGAATCATGAATCATGAATTGAATCATGAATCATGAATCATTAATCATGAATTTAATCATGAATCATGAATTGTGAATTGAATCTTGAATCATGAATCATGAATCGAATCATGAATCATGAATCAAGAATCATGAATCAAATCATGAATCATGAATTGAATCATGAATCATGAATCATGAATCATGAATTGAATTATGAATCATGAATCATGAATCGAATCATGAATCATGAATCATGAATTGAATCATGAATCGAATCATGAATCATGAAATGAATCATGAATCATGAATCATGAATCATGAATTGAATCATGACTCATGAATTATGAATTTAATCATGAATCATGAATCATGAATCATGAATTGAATCATGAATCATGAATCAAATCATGAATCTTGAATTGAATCATGAATTGAATCACTAATCATGAATCATGAATCAAATCATGAATCATGAATCTTGAATTGAATCATGAATTGAATCACTAATCATGAATCATGAATCAAATCATGAATCATGAATTGAATCATGAATCATGAATTGAATCATGAATCATGAATCATGAATCGAATAATGAATCATGATTTGAATCATGAATCATAAATCATGAATTGAATCATGAATCATGAATCATGAATTGAATCATGAATCATGAATCGAATCATGAATCATGAATTGAATCATGAATTGAATCATGAATCATGAATCGAATCATGAATCATGAATTGAATCAAGAAAAGAATCATGAATCATGAATTGAATCATGAATTGAATTATGAATCATGAAACATGAATTGAATCATGAATCATGAATTGAATCATGAATCATGAATCATGAATTGAATCATGAATCAAGAATCATAAATCGAAGCATGAATCATGAAATGAATAAGGAATCGAATCATGAATCATGAATTGAATCATCAATCATGAATCATGAATCATGAATTTAATCATGAATCATGAATTATGAATTGAATCTTGAATCATGAATCATGAATCGAATCATGAATCATGAATCAAGAATCATGAATCAAATCATGAATCATGAATTGAATCATGAATCATGAATCAAGAATCATGAATCATGAATTGAATCATGAATCATGAATCATGAATCATGAATTGAATCATGAATCATGAATTATGAATCGAATCATGATTCATGAATCAAAACATGAATCTTGAATTGAATCATGAATTGAATCATTAATCATGAATCATGAATTGAATCATAATTTGAATCATGAATCATGAATTGAATCATGAATCATGAATCATGAATCGAATCATGAATCACGAATCATGAATCGAATCATGAATCAAATCATGAATCATGAAATGAATCATGAATCATGAATCATGAATCATGAATTGAATCATGAATCATGAATTATGAATTGAATCATGAATCATGAATCATGAATCATGAATTGAATCATGAATCATGAATCATGAATCATGAATTGAATCATGAATCATGAATAAAATCATGAATCTTGAATTGAATCATGAGTTGAATCACTAATCATGAATCATGAATCAAATCATGAATAATGAATCATGAATTGAATCATGAATTGAATCATGAATCATGAATCATGAATTGAATCATGAATTGAATCATAAATCATGATTCATAAATCATGAATTATGAATCATAAATTGAAGCATGAATTGAATCATAAATCATTAATCATGAATTAAATCATGAATCATGGATCATGAATCATGAATTGAATCATGAATCATGAATCATGCATTGAATCATGAATCATGAATTGAATCATGAATCATGAATCATGAATTGAATCATGAATCATGAATCATGAATCGAATAATGAATCATGATTTGAATCATGAATCATAAATCATGAATTGAATCATGAATCATGAATCATGAATTGAATCATGAATCATGAATCAAATCATGAATCATGAATTGAATCATGAATTGAATCATGAATCATGAATCGAATCATGAATCATGAATTGAATCAAGAAAAGAATCATGAATCATGAATTGAATCATGAATTGAATTATGAATCATGAAACATGAATTGAATCATGAATCATGAATTGAATCATGAATCATGAATCATGAATTGAATCATGAATCAAGAATCATAAATCGAATCATGAATCATGAAATGAATAAGGAATCGAATCATGAATCATGAATTGAATCATCAATCATGAATCATGAATCATGAATTTAATCATGAATCATGAATTATGAATTGAATCTTGAATCATGAATCATGAATCGAATCATGAATCATGAATCAAGAATCATGAATCAAATCATGAATCATGAATTGAATCATGAATCATGAATCAAGAATCATGAATCATGAATTGAATCATGAATCATGAATCATGAATCATGAATTGAATCATGAATCATGAATTATGAATCGAATCATGATTCATGAATCAAAACATGAATCTTGAATTGAATCATGAATTGAATCATTAATCATGAATCATGAATTGAATCATAATTTGAATCATGAATCATGAATTGAATCATGAATCATGAATCATGAATCGAATCATGAATCACGAATCATGAATCGAATCATGAATCAAATCATGAATTATGAAATGAATCATGAATCATGAATCATGAATCATGAATTGAATCATGAATCATGAATTATGAATTGAATCATGAATCATGAATCATGAATCATGAATTGAATCATGAATCATGAATTGAATCATGAATCATGAATAAAATCATGAATCTTGAATTGAATCATGAGTTGAATCACTAATCATGAATCATGAATCAAATCATGAATAATGAATCATGAATTGAATCATGAATTGAATCATGAATCATGAATCATGAATTGAATCATGAATTGAATCATAAATCATGATTCATAAATCATGAATTATGAATCATAAATTGAAGCATGAATTGAATCATAAATCATTAATCATGAATTAAATCATGAATCATGGATCATGAATCATGAATTGAATCATGAATCATGAATCATGCATTGAATCATGAATCATGAATTGAATCATGAATCATGAATCATGAATTGAATCATGAATCATGAATCATGAATCGAATCATGATTCATGAATCAAGATTCATGAATCGAATCATGAATCATGAATTGAATCATTAATCTTGAATCATGAATCATGAATTGAATCATAATTTATGAATCGAATCATGAACCATGAATCATGAATCATGAATTGAATCATAATTTATGAATTGAATCATGAATCATGAATCATGAATCATGAATTGAATCATAATCATGAATTGAATCATCAATCATTAATCGAATCATGAATCATGAATTGAATCATGAATTGAATCATGAATAATGAATTGAATCATGAATCATGAATTATGAAACATGAATTGAATCATGAATCATGAAATTAATCATCAATCATGAATCATGAATCATGAATTGAATCATGAATCATGAAATATAAAACGTGAATTGAATCATGAATCATGAATCGAATCATGAATCATGATTAATGAATTGAATCATGAGTAATGAATCATAAATCATGTATTAAATCATGAATCATGAATCGGATCATAAATCATGAATCAAGAATCATGAATCGAATCATGAATTATGAATTGAATAATGAATCATGAATTGAATCATAAATCATGAATTGAATCATGAATCATGAATCATGAATTGAATCATGAATCATGAATCATGAATTGAATCATGAATCATGAATCATT
Source organism: Mixophyes fleayi (assembly GCF_038048845.1). Lineage (NCBI taxonomy): Eukaryota > Metazoa > Chordata > Amphibia > Anura > Limnodynastidae > Mixophyes > Mixophyes fleayi. The sequence goes on along the minus strand of NW_027446897.1, from coordinate 21,984 downwards.
AATCGAATCATGAATCATGAATCATGAATCAGGAATCAGGAATCATGAATCATGAATTAAATCATGATTCATGAATTGAATCATGAATCATGAATTTAATCATGAATCATGAATCATGAATCGAATCATGAATCATGAATCGAATCATGAATCATGAATCAAAATTAATGAATCAAATCATGAATCATGAATTTAATCATGAATCTTGAATCATGAATCATGAATTGAATCATTATTCATGAATCGAATCATGAATCATGAATCGAATCATGAATCATGAATCATGAATCATGAAATGAATCATGAATCATGAATCATGAATCATGAATCATGAATTGAATCATGAATCATGAATCGAATCATGAATCATGAATTGAATCATGAATTGAATCATAAATCATGAATCGAATCATGAATCATGAATTGAATCATGAAATGAATCATGAATCATAAATTGAATTATGAATTGAATCATGAATCATGAATTGAATCATGAATCATGCATTACATCATGAATCAAGAATCATGAATCATGAATTGAATCATGAATCATGATATATGAAACATGAATTGAATCATGAATCATGAAATGAATCATCAATCATGAATCATGAATCATGAATCATGAAATATAAAACATGAATTGAATCATGAATCATGAATCGAATCATGAATTATGAATTGAATCATGAATCATAAATCATTAATCATGAATCGAATCATGAATCATGAATCATGAATTATGAATTGAATCATGAATCGAATCTTGAATCATGAATTGAATCATGAATCGAATCATGAATCATGAATCATGAATTGAATCATGAATCATGAATTGAATCATGAATCATGAATCATGAATCATGAACTGAATCATGAATCATAAATCGAATCATGAATCATGAATTTAATCATGTATTGAATCATGAATCATGAATCAAATCATGAATAATGAATTGAATCAAGAAAAGAATAATGAATCATGAATTGAATCATGAATTGAATCATGAATCATGAAACATGAATTGAATCATGAATCATGAATTGAATCATGAATCATGAATTTATTTATGAATCAAGAATCATAAATCGAATCATGAATCATGAAATGAATCAGGAATCGAATCATGAATCATGAATTGAATCAACAATCATGAATCATGAATTTAATCATGAATCATGAATTATGAATTGAATCTTGAATCATGAATCATGAATCGAATCATGAATCATGAATCAAGAATCATGAATCAAATCATGAATCATGAATTCAATCATGAATCATGAATCATGAATTATGAATCGAATCATGAATCATGAATCAAAACATGAATCTTGAATTGAATCATGAATTGAATCATTATTCATGAATCATGAATTGAATCATTATTCATGAATCATGAATTGAATCATAATTTGAATCATGAATCATGAATTGAATCATGAATCACGAATCATGAATTGAATCATGAATTGAATCATTATTCATGAATCATGAAATGAATCATGAATCATGAATCATGAATCATGAATTGAATCATGAATCATGAATTATGAATTGAATCATGAATCATGAATCATTAATCATGAATTGAATCATGAATCATGAATCAAATCATGAATCTTGAATTGAATCATGAATCATGAATCAAATCATGAATCTTGAATTGAATCATGAATTGAATCATTAATCATGAATCATGAATCAAATCATGAATCATGAATCATGAATTGAATCATGAATCATGAATTGAATCATGAATCATGAATCGAATCATGAATCATGAATCATGAATCATGCATTGAATCATGAATCATGAATCATTAATTGAATCATGAATTGAATCATGAATCATGAATTGAATCATGAATCACGAATCATGAATTGAATCATGAATTGAATCATGAATCGAATCATGAATCATGAAATGAATCATGAATCATGAATCATGAATCATGAATCATGAATTGAATCATGAATCATGAATTATGAATTGAATCATGAATCATGAATCATTAATCATGAATTGAATCATGAATCATGAATCAAATCATGAATCTTGAATTGAATCATGAATCATGAATCAAATCATGAATCTTGAATTGAATCATGAATTGAATCATTAATCATGAATCATGAATCAAATCATGAATCATGAATCATGAATTGAATCATGAATCATGAATTGAATCATGAATCATGAATCGAATCATGAATCATGAATCATGAATCATGAATCGAATCATGAATCACGAATCATGAATTGAATCATGAATTGAATCATGAATTGAATCATGAATCATGAAATGAATCATGAATCATGAATCATGAATCATGAATTGAATCATGAATCATGAATTATGAATTGAATCATGAATCATGAATCATTAATCATGAATTGAATCATGAATCATGAATCAAATCATGAATCTTGAATTGAATCATGAATCATGAATCAAATCATGAATCTTCAATTGAATCATGAATTGAATCATTAATCATGAATCATGAATCAAATCATGAATCATGAATTGAATCATGAATCATGAATTGAATCATGAATCATGAATCGAATCATGAATCATGAATCATGAATCATGCATTGAATCATGAATCATGAATCATTAATTGAATCATGAATTGAATCATGAATCATGAATTGAATCATGAATCATGAATTGAATCATGAATCATGAATCGAATCATGAATAATGAATCATGAATCATGAATCATGAATCATGAATCATGAATTTAATCATGAATCATGAATCATGAATCGAATCATGAATAATGAATCAAAATTAATGATTCAAATCATGAATCATGAATTTAATCATGAATCTTGAATCATGACTCATGAATTGAATCATGAATCTTGAATCATGAATCATGAATTGAATCATAATTCATGAATCGAATCATGAATCATGAATCATGAATCATGAATTGAATCATGAATCATGAATCATGAATTGAATCATGAATTGAATCATAAATCATGAATCAAATCATGAATCATGAATTGAATCATGAAATGAATCATGAATCATGAATTGAATCATGAATTGAATCATGAATCATGAATTGAATCATGAATCATGAATTAATTTATGAATCAAGAATCATGAATCATGAATCATGAATTGAATCATGAATTGAATCATGAATCATGAATTGAATCATGAATCATGAATTAATTTATGAATCAAGAATCATGAATCATGAATCATGAATTGAATCATGAATCATGAATCATGAATCATGAATTGAATCATGAATCATGAAATATAAAACATGAATTGAATCATGAATCATGAATCATAAATCATGTATTAAATTGTGAATCATGAATCATGAATTATGAATTGAATCATGAATCATGAATCGAATCTTGAATCATGAATCATGAATTTAATCATGAATCGAATCATGAATCATGAATCATGAATCATGAATCATGAATTGAATCATGAATCATGAATCATGAATTGAATCATGAATCATAAATCGAATCATGAATCATGAATTTAATCATGAATTTAATCATGAATCATGAATCAAATCATGAATCATGAATTGAATCAAGAAAAGAATCATGAATCATGAATTGAATCATGAATTGAATCATGAATCATGAAACATGAATTGAATCATGAATCATGAATTGAATCATGAATCATGAATCATGAATTGAATCATGAATCAAGAATCATAAATCGAATCATGAATCATGAAATGAATAAGGAATCGAATCATGAATCATGATTTGAATCATCAATCATGAATCATGAATCATGAATTTAATGATGAATCATGAATTATGAATTGAATCTTGAATCATGAATCATGAATCGAATCATGAATCATGAATCAAGAATCATGAATCAAATCATGAATCATGAATTGAATCATGAATCATGAATCAAGAATCATGAATCATGAATTGAATCATGAATCATGAATCATGAATCATGAATTGAATCATGAATCATGAATTATGAATCGAATCATGATTCATGAATCAAAACATGAATCTTGAATTGAATCATGAATTGAATCATTAATCATGAATCATGAATTGAATCATAATTTGAATCATGAATCATGAATTGAATCATGAATCATGAATCATGAATCGAATCATGAATCACGAATCATGAATCGAATCATGAATCAAATCATGAATTATGAAATGAATCATGAATCATGAATCATGAATCATGAATTGAATCATGAATCATGAATTATGAATTGAATCATGAATCATGAATCATGAATCATGAATTGAATCATGAATCATGAATTGAATCATGAATCATGAATAAAATCATGAATCTTGAATTGAATCATGAGTTGAATCACTAATCATGAATCATGAATCAAATCATGAATAATGAATCATGAATTGAATCATGAATTGAATCATGAATCATGAATCATGAATTGAATCATGAATTGAATCATAAATCATGATTCATAAATCATGAATTATGAATCATAAATTGAAGCATGAATTGAATCATAAATCATTAATCATGAATTAAATCATGAATCATGGATCATGAATCATGAATTGAATCATGAATCATGAATCATGCATTGAATCATGAATCATGAATTGAATCATGAATCATGAATCATGAATTGAATCATGAATCATGAATCATGAATCGAATCATGATTCATGAATCAAGATTCATGAATCGAATCATGAATCATGAATTGAATCATTAATCTTGAATCATGAATCATGAATTGAATCATAATTTATGAATCGAATCATGAACCATGAATCATGAATCATGAATTGAATCATAATTTATGAATTGAATCATGAATCATGAATCATGAATCATGAATTGAATCATAATCATGAATTGAATCATCAATCATTAATCGAATCATGAATCATGAATTGAATCATGAATTGAATCATGAATAATGAATTGAATCATGAATCATGAATTATGAAACATGAATTGAATCATGAATCATGAAATTAATCATCAATCATGAATCATGAATCATGAATTGAATCATGAATCATGAAATATAAAACGTGAATTGAATCATGAATCATGAATCGAATCATGAATCATGATTAATGAATTGAATCATGAGTAATGAATCATAAATCATGTATTAAATCATGAATCATGAATCGGATCATAAATCATGAATCAAGAATCATGAATCGAATCATGAATTATGAATTGAATAATGAATCATGAATTGAATCATAAATCATGAATTGAATCATGAATCATGAATCATGAATTGAATCATGAATCATGAATCATGAATTGAATCATGAATCATGAATCATTAATCGAATCATGAATCATGAATCATGAATCAGGAATCAGGAATCATGAATCATGAATTAAATCATGATTCATGAATTGAATCATGAATCATGAATTTAATCATGAATCATGAATCATGAATCGAATCATGAATCATGAATCGAATCATGAATCATGAATCAAAATTAATGAATCAAATCATGAATCATGAATTTAATCATGAATCTTGAATCATGAATCATGAATTGAATCATTATTCATGAATCGAATCATGAATCATGAATCGAATCATGAATCATGAATCATGAATCATGAAATGAATCATGAATCATGAATCATGAATCATGATCATGAATTGAATCATGAATCATGAATCGAATCATGAATCATGAATTGAATCATGAATTGAATCATAAATCATGAATCGAATCATGAATCATGAATTGAATCATGAAATGAATCATGAATCATAAATTGAATTATGAATTGAATCATGAATCATGAATTGAATCATGAATCATGCATTACATCATGAATCAAGAATCATGAATCATGAATGAATATTCATGAATCATGATATATGAAACATGAATTGAATCATGAATCATGAAATGAATCATCAATCATGAATCATGAATCATGAATCATGAAATATAAAACATGAATTGAATCATGAATCATGAATCGAATCATGAATTATGAATTGAATCATGAATCATAAATCATTAATCATGAATCGAATCATGAATCATGAATCATGAATTATGAATTGAATCATGAATCGAATCTTGAATCATGAATTGAATCATGAATCGAATCATGAATCATGAATCATGAATTGAATCATGAATCATGAATTGAATCATGAATCATGAATCATGAATCATGAACTGAATCATGAATCATAAATCGAATCATGAATCATGAATTTAATCATGTATTGAATCATGAATCATGAATCAAATCATGAATAATGAATTGAATCAAGAAAAGAATAATGAATCATGAATTGAATCATGAATTGAATCATGAATCATGAAACATGAATTGAATCATGAATCATGAATTGAATCATGAATCATGAATTTATTTATGAATCAAGAATCATAAATCGAATCATGAATCATGAAATGAATCAGGAATCGAATCATGAATCATGAATTGAATCAACAATCATGAATCATGAATTTAATCATGAATCATGAATTATGAATTGAATCTTGAATCATGAATCATGAATCGAATCATGAATCATGAATCAAGAATCATGAATCAAATCATGAATCATGAATTCAATCATGAATCATGAATCATGAATCGAATCATGAATCATGAATCAAAACATGAATCTTGAATTGAATCATGAATTGAATCATTATTCATGAATCATGAATTGAATCATTATTCATGAATCATGAATTGAATCATAATTTGAATCATGAATCATGAATTGAATCATGAATCACGAATCATGAATTGAATCATGAATTGAATCATTATTCATGAATCATGAAATGAATCATGAATCATGAATCATGAATCATGAATTGAATCATGAATCATGAATTATGAATTGAATCATGAATCATGAATCATTAATCATGAATTGAATCATGAATCATGAATCAAATCATGAATCTTGAATTGAATCATGAATCATGAATCAAATCATGAATCTTGAATTGAATCATGAATTGAATCATTAATCATGAATCATGAATCAAATCATGAATCATGAATCATGAATTGAATCATGAATCATGAATTGAATCATGAATCATGAATCGAATCATGAATCATGAATCATGAATCATGCATTGAATCATGAATCATGAATCATTAATTGAATCATGAATTGAATCATGAATCATGAATTGAATCATGAATCACGAATCATGAATTGAATCATGAATTGAATCATGAATCGAATCATGAATCATGAAATGAATCATGAATCATGAATCATGAATCATGAATCATGAATTGAATCATGAATCATGAATTATGAATTGAATCATGAATCATGAATCATTAATCATGAATTGAATCATGAATCATGAATCAAATCATGAATCTTGAATTGAATCATGAATCATGAATCAAATCATGAATCTTGAATTGAATCATGAATTGAATCATTAATCATGAATCATGAATCAAATCATGAATCATGAATCATGAATTGAATCATGAATCATGAATTGAATCATGAATCATGAATCGAATCATGAATCATGAATCATGAATCATGAATCGAATCATGAATCACGAATCATGAATTGAATCATGAATTGAATCATGAATTGAATCATGAATCATGAAATGAATCATGAATCATGAATCATGAATCATGAATTGAAATCATGAATCATGAATTATGAATTGAATCATGAATCATGAATCATTAATCATGAATTGAATCATGAATCATGAATCAAATCATGAATCTTGAATTGAATCATGAATCATGAATCAAATCATGAATCTTCAATTGAATCATGAATTGAATCATTAATCATGAATCATGAATCAAATCATGAATCATGAATTGAATCATGAATCATGAATTGAATCATGAATCATGAATCGAATCATGAATCATGAATCATGAATCATGCATTGAATCATGAATCATGAATCATTAATTGAATCATGAATTGAATCATGAATCATGAATTGAATCATGAATCATGAATCATGAATTGAATCATGAATCATGAATCGAATCATGAATAATGAATCATGAATCATGAATCATGAATCATGAATCATGAATTTAATCATGAATCATGAATCATGAATCGAATCATGAATAATGAATCAAAATTAATGATTCAAATCATGAATCATGAATTTAATCATGAATCTTGAATCATGACTCATGAATTGAATCATGAATCTTGAATCATGAATCATGAATTGAATCATAATTCATGAATCGAATCATGAATCATGAATCATGAATCATGAATTGAATCATGAATCATGAATCATGAATTGAATCATGAATTGAATCATAAATCATGAATCAAATCATGAATCATGAATTGAATCATGAAATGAATCATGAATCATGAATTGAATCATGAATTGAATCATGAATCATGAATTGAATCATGAATCATGAATTAATTTATGAATCAAGAATCATGAATCATGAATCATGAATTGAATCATGAATTGAATCATGAATCATGAATTGAATCATGAATCATGAATTAATTTATGAATCAAGAATCATGAATCATGAATCATGAATTGAATCATGAATCATGAATCATGAATCATGAATTGAATCATGAATCATGAAATATAAAACATGAATTGAATCATGAATCATGAATCATAAATCATGTATTAAATTGTGAATCATGAATCATGAATTATGAATTGAATCATGAATCATGAATCGAATCTTGAATCATGAATCATGAATTTAATCATGAATCGAATCATGAATCATGAATCATGAATCATGAATCATGAATTGAATCATGAATCATGAATCATGAATTGAATCATGAATCATAAATCGAATCATGAATCATGAATTTAATCATGAATTTAATCATGAATCATGAATCAAATCATGAATCATGAATTGAATCAAGAAAAGAATCATGAATCATGAATTGAATCATGAATTGAATCATGAATCATGAAACATGAATTGAATCATGAATCATGAATTGAATCATGAATCATGAATCATGAATTGAATCATGAATCAAGAATCATAAATCGAATCATGAATCATGAAATGAATAAGGAATCGAATCATGAATCATGATTTGAATCATCAATCATGAATCATGAATCATGAATTTAATGATGAATCATGAATTATGAATTGAATCTTGAATCATGAATCATGAATCGAATCATGAATCATGAATCAAGAATCATGAATCAAATCATGAATCATGAATTGAATCATGAATCATGAATCAAGAATCATGAATCAAATCATGAATCATGAATTGAATCATGAATCATGAATCATGAATCATGAATTGAATCATGAATCATGAATCATGAATCGAATCATGAATCAAGAATCATGAATCAAATCATGAATCATGAATTCAATCATGAATCATGAATCATGAATCATGAATTGAATAATGAATCATGAATCATGAATCAAATCATGAATCATGAATTCAATCATGAATCATGAATCATGAATCATGAATTGAATAATGAATCATGAATTATGAATCGAATAATGAATCATGAATCAAAACATGAATCTTGAATTAAATCATGAATTGAATCATTAATCATGAATCATGAATTGAATCATAATTTGAATCATGAATCATGAATTGAATCATGAATCATGAATCATGAATCGAATCATGAATCACGAATCATGAATTGAATCATGAATTGAATCATGAATCGAATCATGAATCATGAAATGAATCATGAATCATGAATCATGAATCATGAATTGAATCATAAATCATGAATTATGAATTGAATCATGAATCATGAATCATGAATCATGAATTGAATCATGAATCATGAATCAAATCATGAATCTTGAATTGAATCATGAATTGAATCATTAATCATGAATCATGAATCAAATCATGAATCATGAATCATGAATCATGAATCGAATAATGAATCATGATTTGAATCATGAATCATGAATCATAAATCATGAATTGAATCATGAATCATGAATCATGAATTGAATCATGAATTGAATCATAAATCATGATTCATAAATCATGAATTATGAATCATAAATTGATTCATGAATCATGAATTGAATCATAAATCATTAATCATGAATTAATCATGAATCATGAATTGAATCATGAATCATGATTGAATCATGAATCAATCATGAATCATGAATCACTGAATCATGAATTGAATCAAGAATCATGAATTGAATCATGAATCATGAAATGAATCATGAATCATGAATCATGAATTGAATCATGAATCATGAATAGTATCATGAATCATGAATCTTGAATCATGAATCATGAATAGAATCATAATCATGAATCGAATCATGAATCATGAATCATAAATTGAATCATGAATCATGATCGAATCATGAATCATGAATCATCAATTGAATCATGAATCATGAATTGAATCATGAATCATGAATCACGAATCATGAATTGAATCATGAATCATGAATTGAATCATGAATCATGAATAGAATCATGAATTGAATCATGAATCATGAAATGAATCATAGAATTGAATCATGAATTGAATCATGAATCATGAATCATGAATTGAAATATGAATCATGAATCATGAATCAGAATCATGAATCATTAATCAAATCATGTATCATGAATCATGAATCGAATCATGAATCGTGAATCATGAATTGAATCATGAATTGAATCATGAATCGAATATGAATCATGAATTGAATCATGAATCATAAATCATGAATTGAATCATGAATCATGAAATGAATCATGAATTGAATCATGAATCATGAATCATGAATCAGAATCATTAATCATGAATCATGAATCATGAATCATGAATCGAATCATGAATCATGAATCATGAATCGAATCATGAAACATGAATTGAATCAGGAATCAGAACCATGAATTGAATCATGAATCATGAATTGAATCATGAATCGAATCATGAATCATGAATCATGAATCATGAATTGAATCATGAATCATGAATCATGAATCATGAAATGAATCATGAATCGTGAATCATGAATTGAATCATGAATCATGAATAGAATCATGAATTGAATCATGAATCATGAATCATGATTAGAATCATGAATTGAATCATGAATCATGAAATGAATCATGAATTGAATCATGAATTGAATCATTAATCATGAATCGTGAATTGAATAATGAATCATGAATTGAATCATGAATCATGATTAGAATCATGAATTAAATCATGAATCATGAAATGAATCATAATTTGAATCATGAATCGAATCATGAATCATGAATTGAATCATGAATCATGAGTCATGAATTGAATCATGAATCTTGAATCATGAATCAAATCATGAATCATGAATCGAATCATGAATCATGAATCGAATCATGAATCATGAATTATGAATCGAATCATGAATCATAAATCATGAATCATGAATCATGAATCGAATCATGAATCATGAATTGAATCATGAATCATGAATCACAAATCATGAATTAAATCATGAATTGAATCATGAATCATGAATCATGAATTGAATCATGAATCATGAATAGAATCATGAATTGAATCATGAATCATAAATCATGAATTGAATAATGAATCATGAATCATGAGTTGAATCATGAATCATGAATTGAATCATGAATCATGAATTGAATCATGAATCATGAATCAAATATCAAATCATGAATCATGAAGCGAATCATGAATCATGAATTGAATCATGAATCATGAATCATGAATCATGAATTGAATCATAAATCATGAATCATGAATTGAATCATGAATCATGAATCGTATCATGAATCATAACTCATGAATTGAATCATGAATCATGAATCATGAATCGAATCATGAAACATGAATTGAATTATGAATTATGAATCATGAATTAAATCATAAATCATGAATCATGAATCATGAATTGAATGATGAATCATGAATCATGAAATGAATCATGAATTGAATCATGAATTGAATCATGAATTGAATCATGAATCATGAATCATGAATCATGAATTGAATCATGAATCATAAATCATGAATTGAATCATGAATCATGAATCGTATCATGAATCATAACTCATGAATTGAATCATGAATCATGAATTGAATCATGAATCATGAATTGAATCATGAATTATGAATCATGAATTAAATCATGAATCATGAAATGATCATGAATTGAATGATGAATCATGAATCATGAAATGAATTATAAATTGAATCATGAACTGAATCATGAATTGAATCATGAATTGAATCATGAATCATGAATCGAATCATGAACATGAATCATAAATCGAATTATGAATCATGAATTGAATCATGAATCATGAATTGAATCATGAATACTGAATTGAATCATGAATCATGAAATGAATCATGAATCATGAAATGAATTGAATCATAAATCGAATTATGAATCATGAATTGAATCATGAATCATGAAATGAATCATGGAGCATGAATCATGAATTGAATCATGAATTGAATCATGAATCATGAATCGAATCATGAATCATGAATAGAATCATTAAACATGAATCATGAATCGAATCATGAATCATGAATCATAAATCGAATCATAAATCATGAATTGAATCATGAATCATGAATCACGAATCATGAATTGAATCATGAATCATTAATCGAATCATGGATCATGAATTAAATCATTAATTATAAAAAGAAACATGAATTGAATCATGAATTGAATCATTAATCATGAATCATGAATTGAATAATGAATCATGAATCAAATCATGAATCATGAATCATGAATCGAATCATGAATCATGAATTACTAATCATGAATCAAATCATGAATCATGAATCATGAATCATGAATCGAATCATGAATCATAAATCATGAATCATGAATCGAATCATGAATCATGAATAGAATCATGAATTATGAATCATGAATCATGAATTGAATCATGAATCATGAATAGAATCATGAATTGAAGCATGAATCATGAATTGAATCATGAATCATGAATTGAATCATGAATCATGAATTGAATCATGAATCATGAATCATGAATAGAATCATGAATTGAATCATGATTCATGAATTGAATCATGAATCATGAATTATGAATTAAATCATGAATCATGAATCGAATTATGAATCATTAATCGAATCATGAATCATGAATCATGAATCATGAATCGAATCATGAATCATAAATCATGAATAATGAATCGAATCATGAATTATGAATCGAATCATGAATCATGAATCATGAATCGTATCATGAATCATGAATCATGAATCGAATCATGAATCATGAATCGAATCATGAATCATGAATCATGAATTATGAATTGAATCATAAATCATGAATCATGAATCATGATTCAAATCATGAATCATGAATCGAATCATGAATCATGAATCGAATCAAGAATCATGAATTGAATCATGAATCATGAATCATGAATCGAATCATGAATCATGAATCATGAATCACAAATCATTAATTAAATCATGAATCGAATCATGAATCATGAATTGAATCATGAATCATGAAATGAATCATGAACTAAATCATGAAGTGAATCATGAATCATGAATCATGAGTTGAATCATGAATCATGAATTAAATCATGAATCATGAAATGAATCATGAACTGAAGCATGAATTGAATCATGAATCATGAATTGAATCATGAATCATAAATTGAACCATGAATCATGAATCAAATATCGAATCATGAATCATGAATCGTATCATGAATCATGAATTGAATCATGAATCATGAATCGAATCATGAATCATGAATTGAATCATCAATCATGAATCATGAATTGAATCATGAATCATGAATTGAATCATGAATCATAATTCATGAATTGAATCTTGAATCATGAATTCAATCATGAATTATGAATTGAATCATGAATTATGAATCATGAATTAAATCATGAATCATGAAATGAATCATGAACTGAATCATGAATTGAATCATGAATTGAATCATGAAACATGAATTGAACCATGAATTGAATCATAAATTGAATCATGAATCATGAATCATGAATCATGAATCATGAATTATATCATGCATCATGAATTGAATCCTGAATACTGAATTGAATCATGAATCATGAAATTAATCATGAATTGAATCATGAATCATGATCCATGGATCAAATCATTAATCATGAATCATGAATCATGAATCGAATCATGAATCATGAATCATTAATCGAATCATGAAACATGAATTGAATCATGAATCATGAATCGAATCATAAATCATGAATCATTAATCGAATCATGAAATATGAATTGAATCATGAATCATTAATCATGAATCATGAATCGAATCATGAATCATGAATTAAATCATGAATCATGAATCATGAATTGAATCATGAATCAAGAAATGAATCATGAATCATGAATCATGAATTGAATCATGAATTGAGTCATGAATCATGAATCGAATCATGAATCATAAATAGAATCATAAATCATGAATTAAATCATGAATCATGAAATGAATCATGAACTGAATCATGAACTGAATCATGAATTGAATCATGAATAATGAATTGAATCATGAATCATGAATCATGAATTGAATCTTGAATCATGAATCAAATATTGAATCATGAATCATGAATCATGAATAGAATCATGAATCATGAATCGAATCATGAATCATGAATCGAATCATGAATCATGAATTGAATCATGAATCATGAATCATGAATCGAATCATGAATCATGAATTGAATCATGAATCATGAATCACAAATCATTAATTAAATCATGAATCGAATCATGAATCATGAATTGAATCATGAATCATGAAATGAATCATGAATTGAAGCATGAATCATGAATTGAATCATGAATCATGAATTGAATCATGAATCATGAATTGAATCATGAATCATGAATCATGAATAGAATCATGAATAGAATCATGAATTATGAATCATGAATCATGAATTGAATCATGAATCATGAATAGAATCATGAATTGAAGCATGAATCATGAATTGAATCATGAATCATGAATTGAATCATGAATCATGAATTGAATCATGAATCATGAATCATGAATAGAATCATGAATTGAATCATGAATCATGAATTGAATCATGAATCATGAATTATGAATTAAATCATGAATCATGAATCGAATTATGAATCATTAATCGAATCATGAATCATGAATCATGAATCATGAATCGAATCATGAATCATGAATCATGAATAATGAATCGAATCATGAATCATGAATCGAATCATGAATCATGAATCATGAATCGTATCATGAATCATGAATCATGAATCGAATCATGAATCATGAATCGAATCATGAATCATGAATCATGAATTATGAATTGAATCATAAATCATGAATCATGAATCATGATTCAAATCATGAATCATGAATCGAATCATGAATCATGAATCGAATCATGAATCATGAATTGAATCATGAATCATGAATCATGAATCGAATCATGAATCATGAATTGAATCATGAATCATGAATCACAAATCATTAATTAAATCATGAATCGAATCATGAATCATGAATTGAATCATGAATCATGAAATGAATCATGAACTAAATCATGAATTGAATCATGAATCATGAATCATGAGTTGAATCATGAATCATGAATTAAATCATGAATCATGAAATGAATCATGAACTGAAGCATGAATTGAATCATGAATCATGAATTGAATCATGAATCATAAATTGAACCATGAATCATGAATCAAATATCGAATCATGAATCATGAATCGTATCATGAATCATGAATTGAATCATGAATTATGAATCGAATCATGAATCATGAATTGAATCATCAATCATGAATCATGAATTGAATCATGAATCATGAATTGAATCATGAATCATAATTCATGAATTGAATCTTGAATCATGAATTCAATCATGAATTATGAATTGAATCATGAATTATGAATCATGAATTAAATCATGAATCATGAAATGAATCATGAACTGAATCATGAATTGAATAATGAATTGAATCATGAAACATGAATTGAACCATGAATTGAATCATAAATTGAATCATGAATCATGAATCATGAATCATGAATCATGAATTATATCATGCATCATGAATTGAATCCTGAATACTGAATTGAATCATGAATCATGAAATTAATCATGAATTGAATCATGAATCATGATCCATGGATCAAATCATTAATCATGAATCATGAATCATGAATCGAATCATGAATCATGAATCATTAATCGAATCATGAAACATGAATTGAATCATGAATCATGAATCGAATCATAAATCATGAATCATTAATCGAATCATGAAATATGAATTGAATCATGAATCATTAATCATGAATCATGAATCGAATCATGAATCATGAATTGAATCATGAATCATGAATCATGAATTGAATCATGAATCAAGAAATGAATCATGAATCATGAATTGAATCATGAATTGAGTCATGAATCATGAATCGAATCATGAATCATAAATAGAATCAAAAATCATGAATTAAATCATGAATCATGAAATGAATCATGAACTGAATCATGAACTGAATCATGAATTGAATCATGAATAATGAATTGAATCATGAATCATGAATCATGAATTGAATCTTGAATCATGAATCAAATATTGAATCATGAATCATGAATCATGAATAGAATCATGAATTGAATCATGAATCATGAATCATGAATTGAATCATGAATCATGAATTATGAATCAAATCATGAATCATGAATCGAATTATGAATCATTAATCGAATCATGAATCATGAATCATGAATCATGAATCGAATCATGAATCATGAATCATGAATAATGAATCGAATCATGAATCATGAATCGAATCATGAATCATGAATCATGAATCGTATCATGAATCATGAATCATGAATCGAATCATGAATCATGAATCATGAATTATGAATTGAATCATGAATCATGAATCATGAATCATGATTCAAATCATGAATCATGAATCATGAATCATGATTCAAATCATGAATCATGAATCGAATCATGAATCATGAATCGAATCATGAATCATGAATTGAATCATGAATCATAAATCATGAATTATATCATGAATCATGAATTGAATCCTGAATACTGAATTGAATCATGAATCGTGAAATAAATCATGAATTGAATCATGAATCATGAATCATGGATCAAATCATTAATCATGAATCATGAATCATGAATCGAATCATGAATCATGAATCATGAATCGAATCATGAAACATGAATTGAATCATGAATCATGAATCGAATCATAAATCATGAAACATGAATCGAATCATGAAACATGAATTGAAACATGAATCATGAATCATGAATCATGAATCGAATCATGAATCATGAATTGAATCATGAATCATGAATCATGAATCATGAATTGAATCATGAATCAAGAAATGAATCATGAATCATGAATTGAATCATGAATTGAATCATGAATCATGAATAGAATCATGAATTGAATCATGAATCATGAATCATGAATTGAATCATGAATCATGAATTATGAATCAAATCATGAATCATGAATCGAATTATGAATCATTAATCGAATCATGAATCATGAATCATTAATCATGAATCGAATCATGAATCATGAATCATGAATAATGAATCGAATCATGAATCATGAATCGAATCATGAATCATGAATCATGAATCGTAACATGAATCATGAATCATGAATCGAATCATGAATCATGAATCATGAATTATGAATTGAATCATGAATCATGAATCATGAATCATGAATCATGATTCAAATCATGAATCATGAATCGAATCATGAATCATGAATCGAATCATGAATCATGAATTGAATCATGAATCATGAATCATGAATCGAATCATGAATCATGAATCATGAATTGAATCATGAATCATGAATCACAAATCATTAATTAAATCATGAATCGAATCATGAATCATGAATTGAATCATGAATCATGAAATGAATCATGAACTTAATCATGAATTGAATCATGAATCATGAGTTGAATCATGAATCATGAATTAAATCTTGAATCATGAAATGAATCATGAACTGAAGCATGAATTAAATCATGAATCATGAATTGAATCATGAATCATGAATCAAATATCGAATCATGAATCATGAATCATATCATGAATCATGAATTGAATCATGAATCATGAATCGAATCATCAATCATGAATTGAATCATCAATCATGAATCATGAATTGAATCATGAATCATGAATTGAATCATGAATCATAATTCATGAATTGAATCTTGAATCATGAATTCAATCACGAATTATGAATTGAATCATGAATTATGAATCATGAATTAAATCATGAATCATGAAATGAATCATGAACTGAATCATGAATTGAATCATGAATTGAATCATGAAACATGAATTGAATCATGAATTGAATCATAAATTGAATCATGAATCATGAATCATGAATCATGAATCATGAATTATATCATGAATCATGAATTGAATCCTGAATACTGAATTGAATCATGAATCATGAAATAAATCAAGAATTGAATCATGAATCATGAATCATGGATCAAATCATTAATCATGAATCATGAATCATGAATCGAATCATGAATCATGAATCATGAATCGAATCATGAAACATGAATTGAATCATGAATCATGAATTGAATCATAAATCATGAATCATGAATCGAATCATGAAACATGAATTGAAACATGAATCATGAATCATGAATCATGAATCGAATCATGAATCATGAATTGAATCATGAATCATGAATCATGAATTGAATCATGAATTAAGAAATGAATCATGAATCATGAATTGAATCATGAATTGAATCATGAATCATGAATCGAATCATGAATCATGAATAGAATCATAAATCATGAATTAAATCATGAATCATGAAATGAATCATGAATTGAATCATGAATCATAAATCATGAATCGAATCATTAATCATGAATCATGAATCATGAATCATGAATCATGAATCATGAATCGAATCATGAATCATGAATCGAATCATGAAACATGAATTGAATCATGAATCATAAATCATGAATTGAATCATGCATCATGAATTGAATCATGAATCGAATCATGAATCATGAATTGAATCATGAATCATGAATCGAATCATGAATCATGAATCATGAATTGAATCATAAATCATGAATCATGAATCGAATCATGAATCATGAATAGAATCATGAATCATGAATCGAATAATGAATTATGAATCATAAATCGAATCATGAATCTTGAATTGAATCATGAATCATGAATCATGAATCATGAATCGAATCATGAATCATGAATTGAATCATGAATCATGAATCATGAATTGAATCATGAATTAAGAAATGAATCATGAATCATGAATTGAATCATGAATTGAATCATGAATCATGAATCGAATCATGAATCATGAATAGAATCATAAATCATGAATTAAATCATGAATCATGAAATGAATCATGAATTGAATCATGAATCATAAATCATGAATCGAATCATTAATCATGAATCATGAATCATGAATCATGAATCGAATCATGAATCATGAATCGAATCATGAAACATGAATTGAATCATGAATCATGAATCATGAATTGAATCATGAATCATGAATTGAATCATGAATCGAATCATGAATCATGAATTGAATCATGAATCATGAATCGAATCATGAATCATGAATCATGAATTGAATCATAAATCATGAATCATGAATCGAATCATGAATCATGAATAGAATCATGAATCATGAATCGAATAATGAATTATGAATCATAAATCGAATCATGAATCTTGAATTGAATCATGAATCATGAATCATGAATCATGAATAGAATCATAAATCATAATTTAAATCATGAATCATGAAATGAATCATGAACTGAATCATGAACTGAATCATGAATTGAATCATGAATCATGAATCATGAGTTGAATCATGAATTATGAATTAAATCATGAATCATGAAATGAATCATGAACTGAATCATGAATTGAATCATGAATCATGAATTGAATCATGAATCATGAATTGAATCATGAATCATGAATTGAATCTTGAATCATGAATCAAGTATTGAATCATGAATCATGAATCATATCATGAATCATCAATTGAATCATGAATCATGAATCGAATCATGAATCATGAATTGAATCACCAATCAGGAATCATGAATTGAATCATGAATCATGAATTGAATCATGAATCATAATTCATGAATTGAATCTTGAATCATGCATTCAATCATGAATAATGAATTGAATCATGAATTAAATAATGAATCATGAAATGAATCATGAACTGAATCATGAATTGAATCATGAATTATATCATGAAACATGAATTAAATCATGAATTGAATCATAAATTAAATCATGAATCATGAATCATGAATCATGAATTATATCATGAATCATGAATTGAATCCTGAATACTGAATTGAATAATGAATCATGAAATGAATCATGAATTGAATCATGAATCATGAATTATTTATTGAATCATTAATCATGAATCATGAATCATGAATCGAATCATGAATCATGAATCATGAATCGAATCATGAATCATGAATCGAATCATGAAACATGAATTGAATCATGAATCATGAATCGAATCATAAATCATGAATCATGAATCGAATCATGAAACATGAATTGAATCATGAATCATGAATCATGAATCATGAATTGAATCATGAATCATGAATTGAATCATGAATCATGAATCATGAATCATGAATAGAATCATAAATCATGAATCATGAATTGAATCATGAATCATGAATCACGAATCATGAATTGAATCATGAATCATTAATCGAATCATGGATCATATATTGAATCATGAATCATGTAAAGAATCATGAATTGAATCATGAATTGAATCATTAATCATGAATCATGAATTGAATAATGAATCATGAATTAAATCATGAATCATGAATCGAATCATGAATCATGAATAGAATCATAAATCATGAATCATGAATTGAATCATGAATCATGAATCACGAATCATGAATTGAATCATGAATCATTAATCGAATCATGGATCATGAATTGAATCATGAATCATGTAAAGAATCATGAATTGAATCATGAATTGAATCATTAATCATGAATCATGAATTGAATAATGAATCATGAATTAAATCATGAATCATGAATTGAATCATGAATTATGAATTGAATCATGAATCACTAATCATGAATCAAATCATGAATCATGAATCATGAATCAAATCATGAATCATGAATCATGAATCGAATCATAAAACATGAATTGAATCATGAATCATGAATCATGAATCATGAATCGAATCATGAATCATGAATAGAATCATGAATTATGAATCATGAATAATGAATTGAATCATGAATCATGAATAGAATCATGAATTGAATCATGAATTCTGAATTGAATCATGAATCATGAAATGAATCATGAATTGAATCATAAATCATGATTCATGAATCAAATCATTAATCATGAATCATGAATCGAATCATGAATCATGAATCATGAATCGAATCATGAATCATGAATAGAATCATGAATCATGAATCATGAATCGAATCATGAATTATGAATCATAAATCGAATCATGAATCTTGAATTGAATCATGAATCATGAATCATGAATCATGAATAGAATCATAAATCATGAATTAAATCATGAATTATGAAATGAATCATGAACTGAATCATGAACTGAATCATGAACTGAATCATGAATTGAATCATGAATCATGAATCATGAGTTGAATCATGAATTATGAATTAAATCATGAATCATGAAATGAATCATGAACTAATTCATGAATTGAATCATGAATCATGAATTGAATCATGAATCATGAATTGAATCATGAATCAAGAATTGAATCATGAATCATGAATTGAATCTTGAATCATGAATCAAATA
>NW_027446896.1:0-42085 GCF_038048845.1 Mixophyes fleayi | reverse complement strand
TTGATTCGATCATGATTCATGATTCAATTCATGATTCATGATTCATGATTCGATTCATGATTCAATTCATGATTCGATTTATGATTCATGATTCATGATTCATGATTCAATTCATGATTCATGATTCAATTCATGATTCATGATTTATGATTCAAGATTCATGATCCAATTCATGATTCATGATTGATGATTCAATTCATGATTCATGATTCATGATTCAATTCATGATTCATGATTTATGATTCAAGATTCATGATCCAATTCATGATTCATGATTGATGATTCAATTCATATTTCATGATTCATGATTCATGATTCAATTCATGATTCATGATTCATGATTCATGATTCGATTCATGATTCATGATTCATAATTCGATTTATGATTCATGATTCATGATTCATGATTCATGATTCATGATTTATGATTCAATTCATGATTCATGATTCAATTTATGATTCATGATTCACGATTCATGATTCATGATTCATGATTCATGATTCGATTCATGATTCATGATTTATGATTCATGATTCAATTCATGATTCATGATTCATGATTCGATTCATGATTTATGATTCGATTCATGATTCATGATTCATGATTCGATTTAAGATTCATAATTCATGATTCATGATTCATGATTCATGATTCAATTCATGATTCATGATTCAATTCATAATTCATAATTCATAATTCAAGATTCATGATTCATGATTCAATTCATGATTCATGATTCAATTCATGATTCATGATTCATGATTCATGATTCATGATTCAATTCATGATTCATGATTCATGATTCAATTCATGATTCATGATTCATGATTCATGATTCATGATTCATGATTCATGATTCTATTCATGATTCTTGACTCATGATTCATGATTCGATTCATGATTCATGATTCATTATTCAATTCATAATTCATGATTCATGATTTATGATTCGATTCATGATTCATGATTCGATTTAAGATTCATAATTCATGATTCATGATTCATGATTCATGATTCATGATTCATGATTCGATTCATGATTCATGATTCAATTCATGATTCATGATTCATGATTCAATTCATGATTCATGATTCATGATTCGATTCATGAATTAATTCATGATTCATGATTCGATTTATGATTCATGATTTATGATTCATGATTCATGATTCATGATTCAATTCATGATTCATGATTCATGATTCAATTCATGATTCATGATTCATGATTCAAGATTCATGATTCAATTCATGATTCATGATTGATGATTCAATTCATATTTCATGATTCATGATTCATGATTCAATTCATGATTCATGATTCATGATTCATGATTCGATTCATGATTCATGATTCATGATTCGATTTATGATTCATGATTCATAATTCATGATTCATGATTCATGATTCATGATTATGATTCAATTCATGATTCATGATTCAATTTATGATTCATGATTCACGATTCATGATTCATGATTAATGATTCGATTCATGATTCATGATTTATGATTCATGATTCAATTCATGATTCAAGATTCATGATTCGATTCATGATTCATGATTGAATTCATGATTCATGATTCGATTCATGATTCATGATTCATGATTCAATTCATGATTCATGATTCAATTCATGATTCATGATTCATAATTCATGATTCAATTCATGATTCATGATTCGATTCATGATTCAATTCATGATTCAAGGTTCATGATTCGATTCATGATTCATGATACAATTCATGATTCATGATTCATGATTCGATTCATGATTCAATTCATTATTCATGATTCGATTCATGATTCATGATTCAATTCATGATTCATGATTCATGATTCATGATTCAATTCATGATTCATGATTCATGATTCGATTCATGATTCATGATTCAATTCATGATTCATGATTCATGATTCGATTCATGATTCAATTCATGATTCGATTTATGATTCATGATTCATGATTCATGATTCAATTCATGATTCATGATTCAATTCATGAATTCATGATTTATGATTCAAGATTCATGATCCAATTCATGATTCATGATTGATGATTCAATTCATGATTCATGATTCATGATTCAATTCATGATTCATGATTATGATTCAAGATTCATGATCCAATTCATGATTCATGATTGATGATTCAATTCATATTTCATGATTCATGATTCATGATTCAATTCATGATTCATGATTCATGATTCATGATTCGATTCATGATTCATGATTCATAATTCGATTTATGATTCATGATTCATGATTCATGATTCATGATTCATGATTTATGATTCAATTCATGATTCATGATTCAATTTATGATTCATGATTCACGATTCATGATTCATGATTCATGATTCATGATTCATGATTCGATTCATGATTCATGATTTATGATTCATGATTCAATTCATGATTCATGATTCATGATTCGATTCATGATTTATGATTCGATTCATGATTCATGATTCATGATTCGATTTAAGATTCATAATTCATGATTCATGATTCATGATTCATGATTCAATTCATGATTCATGATTCAATTCATAATTCATAATTCATAATTCAAGATTCATGATTCATGATTCAATTCATGATTCATGATTCAATTCATGATTCATGATTCATGATTCATGATTCATGATTCAATTCATGATTCATGATTCATGATTCAATTCATGATTCATGATTCATGATTCATGATTCATGATTCATGATTCATGATTCTATTCATGATTCTTGACTCATGATTCATGATTCGATTCATGATTCATGATTCATTATTCAATTCATAATTCATGATTCATGATTTATGATTCGATTCATGATTCATGATTCGATTAAGATTCATAATTCATGATTCATGATTCATGATTCATGATTCATGATTCATGATTCGATTCATGATTCATGATTCAATTCATGATTCATGATTCATGATTCAATTCATGATTCATGATTCATGATTCGATTCATGAATTAATTCATGATTCATGATTCGATTTATGATTCATGATTTATGATTCATGATTCATGATTCATGATTCAATTCATGATTCATGATTCATGATTCAATTCATGATTCATGATTCATGATTCAAGATTCATGATTCAATTCATGATTCATGATTGATGATTCAATTCATATTTCATGATTCATGATTCATGATTCAATTCATGATTCATGATTCATGATTCATGATTCGATTCATGATTCATGATTCATGATTCGATTTATGATTCATGATTCATAATTCATGATTCATGATTCATGATTCATGATTTATGATTCAATTCATGATTCATGATTCAATTTATGATTCATGATTCACGATTCATGATTCATGATTAATGATTCGATTCATGATTCATGATTTATGATTCATGATTCAATTCATGATTCATGATTCATGATTCGATTAATGATTTATGATTCGATTCATGATTCATGATTCGATTTAAGATTCATAATTCATGATTCATGATTCATGATTCATGATTCATGATTCATGATTCATGATTCATGATTCAATTCATGATTCATGATTCAATTCATAATTCATGATTCAAGATTCATGATTCATGATTCAATTCATGATTCATGATTAATGATTCAATTCATGATTCATGATTCATGATTCATGATTCATGATTCAATTCATGATTCATGATTCATGATTCAATTCATGATTCATGATTCATGATTCATGATTCATGATTCAATTCATGATTCATGATTCATGATTCAATTCATGATTCATGATTCATGATTCATGATTCAATTCATGATTCATGATTCATGATTCATGATTCATGATTCGATTCATGATTCATGATTCATTATTCAATTCATGATTCATGATTCATGATTTATAATTCGATTCATGATTCATGATTCGATTTAAGATTCATAATTCATGATTCATGCATGATTCATGATTCATGATTTATGATTCATGATTCAATTCATGATTCATGATTCAATTCATAATTCATAATTCAAGATTCATGATTCAATTCATGATTCATGATTCATTTCATGATTCGATTTAAGATTCATAATTCATGATTCATGCATGATTCATGATTCATGATTTATGATTCATGATTCAATTCATGATTCATGATTCAATTCATAATTCATAATTCAAGATTCATGATTCATGATTCAATTCATGATTCATGATTCATTTCATGATTCATGATTCATGATTCATGATTAAATTTCATGATTCATGTTTCAATTTATGATTCATGATTCTTGATTCAATTCATGATTCATGATTCGATTCATGATTCAATTCATGATTCATGATTCATGATTCATGATACAATTCATGATTCATGATTCATGATTCAATTCATGATTCATGATTCATGATTCATTATTCAATTCATGATTCATGATTCATGATTTATGATTCGATTCATGATTCATGATTCGATTTAAGATTCATAATTCATGATTCATGATTCATGATTCATGATTCATGATTCATGATTCATGATTCGATTCATGATTCATGATTCAATTCATGATTCATGATTCATGATTCAATTCATGATTAATGATTCATGATTCGATTCATGATTCAATTCATGATTCATGATTCGATTTATGATTCATGATTTATGATTCATGATTCATGATTCATGATTCAATTCATGATTCATGATTCATGATTCAATTCATGATTCATGATTCATGATTCAAGATTCATGATTCAATTCATGATTCATGATTGATGATTCAATTCATATTTCATGATTCATGATTCATGATTCAATTCATGATTCATGATTCATGATTCATGATTCGATTCATGATTCATGATTCATGATTCGATTTATGATTCATGATTCATAATTCATGATTCATGATTCATGATTCATGATTTATGATTCAATTCATGATTCATGATTCAATTTATGATTCATGATTCACGATTCATGATTCATGATTAATGATTCGATTCATGATTCATGATTTATGATTCATGATTCAATTCATGATTCATGATTCATGATTCGATTAATGATTTATGATTCGATTCATGATTCATGATTCGATTTAAGATTCATAATTCATGATTCATGATTCATGATTCATGATTCATGATTCATGATTCATGATTCAATTCATGATTCATGATTCAATTCATAATTCATGATTCAAGATTCATGATTCATGATTCAATTCATGATTCATGATTAATGATTCAATTCATGATTCATGATTCATGATTCATGATTCATGATTCAATTCATGATTCATGATTCATGATTCAATTCATGATTCATGATTCATGATTCATGATTCATGATTCAATTCATGATTCATGATTCATGATTCAATTCATGATTCATGATTCATGATTCATGATTCATGATTCGATTCATGATTCATGATTCATTATTCAATTCATGATTCATGATTCATGGTTTATGATTCGATTTAAGATTCATAATTCATGATTCATGCATGATTCATGATTCATGATTTATGATTCATGATTCAATTCATGATTCATGATTCAATTCATAATTCATAATTCAAGATTCATGATTCAATTCATGATTCATGATTCATTTCATGATTCGATTTAAGATTCATAATTCATGATTCATGCATGATTCATGATTCATGATTTATGATTCATGATTCAATTCATGATTCAATTCATAATTCACAATTCAAGATTCATGATTCATGATTCAATTCATGATTCATGATTCATTTCATGATTCATGATTCATGATTCATGATTAAATTCATGATTCATGTTTCAATTTATGATTCATGATTCATGATTCAATTCATGATTCATGATTCGATTCATGATTCAATTCATGATTCATGATTCATGATTCATGAATTAATTCATGATTCATGATTCATGATTCAATTCATGATTCATGATTCATGATTCATGAATTAATTCATGATTTATGATTCATGATTCAATTCATGATTCATGATTCATGATTCATGATTCGATTCATAATTTTTGATTTATGATTCAATTCATGATTCATGATTCATGATTCGATTTATGATTCTTGATTCATGATTCATGATTCGATTCATGATTCATGATTTATGATTATATTCATGATTCATGATTCATGATTCATGATTCAATACATGATTCATGATTCATGATTCAATTCATAATTCATGATTCATGATTCATGATTCAATTCATGATTCATCATTCGATTCATGATTTTTTACTCATGATTCATGATTCGATTCATGTTTCATGATTCATTATTCAATTCATGATTCATGATTCAATTCATGATTCAAGATTCATGATTCGATTCATGATTCTTGATTCATGATTCATGATTCGATTCATGATTCATGATTCAATTCATGATTCATGATTCATGATTCATGATTCATGATTCATGATTCAATTCATGATTCAATTCATGATTCAAGATTCATGATTCGATTCATGATTCATGATACAATTCATGATTCATGATTCATGATTCGATTCATGATTCAATTCATTATTCATGATTCGATTCATGATTCATGATTCAATTCATGATTCATGATTCATGATTCATGATTCATGATTCATGATTCAATTCATGATTCATGATTCATGATTCGATTCATGATTCATGATTCAATTCATGATTCATGATTCATGATTCAATTCATGATTCAATTCATGATTCATGATTCATGATTCAATTCATATTTCATGAATCATGAATCATGATTCAATTCATGATTCATGATTTATGATTCAATTCATGATTCATGATTCATGATTCGATTCATGATTCATGATTCGATTTATGATTCTTGATTCATGATTCATGATTCGATTCATGATTCATGATTTATGATTCAATTCATAATTCATGATTCATGATTCATGATTCAATTCATGATTCATCATTCGATTCATGATTTTTTACTCATGATTCATGATTTGATTCATGTTTCATGATTCATTATTCAATTCATGATTAATAATTCATGATTCATGATTCAATTCATGATTCAAGATTCATGATTCGATTCATGATTCATGATTCAATTCATGATTCAAGATTCATGATTCATGATTCGATTCATGATTCATGATTCATGATTCAATTCATGATTCATGATTCATGATTCATGATTCAATTCATGATTCATGATTCATGATTCATGATTCAATTCATGATTTATGATTCAATTCATGATTCAATTCATGATTCAAGATTCATGATTCGATTCATGATTCATGATACAATTCATGATTCATGATTCATGATTCGATTCATGATTCAATTCATTATTCATGATTCGATTCATGATTCATGATTCAATTAATGATTCAATATTCATGATTCATGATTCATGATTCATGATTCAATTCATGATTCATGATTCATGATTTGATTCATGATTCATGATTCAATTCATAATTCATGATTCATGATTCAATTCATGATTCATGATTCATGATTCGATTCATGATTCAATTCATGATTCATGATTCGATTTATGATTCATGATTCATGAATCATGATTCATGATTCAATTCATGATTCATGATTCATGATTCAATTCATGATTCATGATTCATGATTCATGATTCATAATTCGATTTATGATTCATGATTCATGATTCATGATTCATGATTCATGAATTATGATTCATGATTTATGATTCAATTCATGATTCATGATTCAATTTATGATTCATGATTCACGATTCATTATTCATGATTAATGATTCATGATTCGATTCATTATTCATGATTCATGATTCATGATTCAATTCATGATTCATGATTCATGATTCGATTCATGATTTATGATTCGATTCATGATTCATGATTCATGATTTGATTTAAGATTCATAATTCATGATTCATGATTCATGATTCATGATTCATGATTCATGATTCAAGATTCATGATTGAATTCATGATTCATGATTCAATTCATAATTCATAATTCAAGATTCATGATTCATGATTCAATTCATGATTCATGATTCATGATTCATGATTCATGATTCATGATTCATGATTCAATTCATGATTCATGATTCATGATTCAATTCTCGATTCTCGATTCATGATTCATTATTCAATTCATGATTCATGATATATGATTTATGATTCGATTCATGATTCATGATTCATGATTCGATTTAAGATTCATAATTCATGATTCATGGTTCATGATTCATGATTCATGATTCAATTCATGATTCATGATTCATGATTCAATTCATGATTCATGATTCATGATTCGATTCATGATTCAATTCATGATTCATGATTCGATTTATGATTCATGATTTATGATTCATGATTCATGATTCATGATTCAATTCATGATTCATGATTCATGATTTAATTCATGATTCAAGATTCATGCTTCAATTCATGATTCATGATTGATGATTCAATTCATATTTCATGATTCATGATTCATGATTCAATTCATTATTCATGATTCATGATTCATGATTCGATTCATGATTCATGATTCATGATTCGATTTATGATTCATGATTCATGATTCATGATTCATGATTCATGATTCATGATTTATGATTCAATTCATGATTCATGATTCAATTCATGATTCAAGATTCATGATTCGATTCATGATTCATGATTCAATTGATGATTCTTGATTCATGATTCATGATTCAATTCATGATTCATGATTCATGATTCAATTCATGATTCATGATTCATGATTCATGATTCAATTCATGATTCATGATTCATGATTCATGATTCAATTCATGATTCAATTCATGATTCATGATTCATGATTCAATTCATGATTCATGATTCATGATTCATGATTCAATTCATGATTGATGATTCATGATTCGATTCATGATTCAATTCATTATTCATGATTCGATTCATGATTCATGATTCAATTAATGATTCAATATTCATGATTCATGATTCATGATTCATGATTCAATTCATGATTCATGATTCATGATTCGATTCATGATTCATGATTCAATTCATGATTCATGATTCATGATTCAATTCATGATTCATGATTCATGATTCATGATTCAATTCATGATTCATGATTCATGATTCGATTCATGATTCAATTCATTATTCATGATTCGATTCATGATTCATGATTCAATTAATGATTCAATATTCATGATTCATGATTCATGATTCATGATTCAATTCATGATTCATGATTCATGATTCGATTCATGATTCATGATTCAATTCATGATTCATGATTCATGATTCGATTCATGATTCAATTCATGATTCATGATTCGATTTATGATTCATGATTCATGATTCATGATTCATGATTCAATTCATGATTCATGATTCATGATTCAATTCATGATTCATGATTCATGATTCAATTCATGATTCATGATTCATGATTCATGATTCATAATTCGATTTATGATTCATGATTCATGATTCATGATTTATGATTCAATTCATGATTCATGATTCAATTTATGATTCATGATTCACGATTCATTATTCATGATTCATGATTCATGATTCGATTCATTATTTATGATTCATGATTCATGATTCAATTCATGATTCATGATTCATGATTCGATTCATGATTTATGATTCGATTCATGATTCATGATTCATGATTCGATTTAAGATTCATAATTCATGATTCATGATTCATGATTCATGATTCATGATTCATGATTCATGCTTCATGATTCAATTCATGATTCATGATTCAATTCATAATTCATAATTCAAGATTCATGATTCATGATTCAATTCATGATTCATGATTCATGATTCAATTCATGATTCATGATTCATGATTCATGATTCATGATTCAATTCATGATTCATGATTCATGATTCAATTCATGATTCATGATTCATGATTCATGATTCATGAATCATGATTTGATTCATGATTCTTGACTCATGATTCATGATTCGATTCATGATTCATGATTCATTATTCAATTCATGATTCATGATTCATGATTCGATTCATGATTCATGATTCGATTTAAGATTCATAATTCATGATTCATGATTCATGATTCATGATTCATGATTCGATTCATGATTCATGATTCAATTCATGATTCATGATTCATGATTCATGATTCAATTCATGATTCATGATTCATGATTCGATTCATGATTCAATTCATGATTCATGATTCGATTTATGATTCATGATTTATGATTCATGATTCATGATTCATGATTCAATTCATGATTCATGATTCATGATTCAATTCATGATTCATGATTCATGATTCAATTCATGATTCATGATTCATGATTTAATTCATGATTCAAGATTCATGCTTCAATTCATGATTCATGATTGATGATTCAATTCATATTTCATGATTCATGATTCATGATTCAATTCATTATTCATGATTCATGATTCATGATTCGAGTCATGATTCATGATTCATGATTCGATTTATGATTCATGATTCATTATTCAATTCATGATTCATGATTCATGATTCGATTCATGATTCATGATTCGATTTAAGATTCATAATTCATGATTCATGATTCATGATTCATGATTCATGATTCATGATTCGATTCATGATTCATGATTCAATTCATGATTCATGATTCATGATTCATGATTCAATTCATGATTCATGATTCATGATTCGATTCATGATTCAATTCATGATTCATGATTCGATTTATGATTCATGATTTATGATTCATGATTCATGATTCATGATTCAATTCATGATTCATGATTCATGATTCAATTCATGATTCATGATTCATGATTCAATTCATGATTCATGATTCATGATTTAATTCATGATTCAAGATTCATGCTTCAATTCATGATTCATGATTGATGATTCAATTCATATTTCATGATTCATGATTCATGATTCAATTCATATTTCATGATTCATGATTCATGATTCAATTCATGATTCATGATTCATGATTCATGATTCGATTCATGATTCATGATTCATGATTCGATTTATGATTCATGATTCATAATTCATGATTCATGATTCATGATTCATGATTTATGATTCAATTCATGATTCATGATTCAATTTATGATTCATGATTCACGATTCATGATTCATGATTAATGATTCGATTCATGATTCATGATTTATGATTCATGATTCAATTCATGATTCATGATTCATGATTCGATTCATGATTCATGATTTATGATTCATGATTCAATTCATGATTCATGATTCATGATTCGATTAATGATTTATGATTCGATTCATGATTCATGATTCGATTTAAGATTCATAATTCATGATTCATGATTCATGATTCATGATTCATGATTCATGATTCAATTCATAATTCATGATTCAAGATTCATGATTCATGATTCAATTCATGATTCATGATTCAATTCATAATTCATGATTCAAGATTCATGATTCATGATTCAATTCATGATTCATGATTAATGATTCAATTCATGATTCATGATTCATGATTCATGATTCATGATTCAATTCATGATTCATGATTCATGATTCAATTCATGATTCATGATTCATGATTCATGATTCATGATTCAATTCATGATTCATGATTCATGATTCAATTCATGATTCATGATTCATGATTCATGATTCAATTCATGATTCATGATTCATGATTCATGATTCATGATTCGATTCATGATTCATGATTCATTATTCAATTCATGATTCATGATTCATGATTTATAATTCGATTCATGATTCATGATTCATGATTCGATTTAAGATTCATAATTCATGATTCATGCATGATTCATGATTCATGATTTATGATTCATGATTCAATTCATGATTCATGATTCAATTCATAATTCATAATTCAAGATTCATGATTCAATTCATGATTCATGATTCATTTCATGATTCGATTTAAGATTCATAATTCATGATTCATGCATGATTCATGATTCATGATTTATGATTCATGATTCAATTCATGATTCATGATTCAATTCATAATTCATAATTCAAGATTCATGATTCATGATTCAATTCATGATTCATGATTCATTTCATGATTCATGATTCATGATTCATGATTAAATTCATGATTCATGTTTCAATTTATGATTCATGATTCATGATTCAATTCATGATTCATGATTCGATTCATGATTCAATTCATGATTCATGATTCATGATTCATGATACAATTCATGATTCATGATTCATGATTCAATTCATGATTCATGATTCATGATTCATTATTCAATTCATGATTCATGATTCATGATTTATGATTCGATTCATGATTCATGATTCGATTTAAGATTCATAATTCATGATTCATGATTCATGATTCATGATTCATGATTCATGATTCATGATTCGATTCATGATTCATGATTCAATTCATGATTAATGATTCATGATTCGATTCATGATTCAATTCATGATTCATGATTCGATTTATGATTCATGATTTATGATTCATGATTCATGATTCATGATTCAATTCATGATTCATGATTCATGATTCAATTCATGATTCATGATTCATGATTCAAGATTCATGATTCAATTCATGATTCATGATTGATGATTCAATTCATATTTCATGATTCATGATTCAATTCATGATTCATGATTCATGATTCATGATTCGATTCATGATTCATGATTCATGATTCGATTTATGATTCATGATTCATAATTCATGATTCATGATTCATGATTCATGATTTATGATTCAATTCATGATTCATGATTCAATTTATGATTCATGATTCACGATTCATGATTCATGATTAATGATTCGATTCATGATTCATGATTTATGATTCATGATTCAATTCATGATTCATGATTCATGATTCGATTAATGATTTATGATTCGATTCATGATTCATGATTCGATTTAAGATTCATAATTCATGATTCATGATTCATGATTCATGATTCATGATTCATGATTCATGATTCATGATTCAATTCATGATTCATGATTCAATTCATAATTCATGATTCAAGATTCATGATTCATGATTCAATTCATGATTCATGATTAATGATTCAATTCATGATTCATGATTCATGATTCATGATTCATGATTCAATTCATGATTCATGATTCATGATTCAATTCATGATTCATGATTCATGATTCATGATTCATGATTCAATTCATGATTCATGATTCATGATTCAATTCATGATTCATGATTCATGATTCATGATTCAATTCATGATTCATGATTCATGATTCATGATTCATGATTCGATTCATGATTCATGATTCATTATTCAATTCATGATTCATGATTCATGATTTATAATTCGATTCATGATTCATGATTCATGATTCGATTTAAGATTCATAATTCATGATTCATGCATGATTCATGATTCATGATTTATGATTCATGATTCAATTCATGATTCATGATTCAATTCATAATTCATAATTCAAGATTCATGATTCAATTCATGATTCATGATTCATTTCATGATTCGATTTAAGATTCATAATTCATGATTCATGCATGATTCATGATTCATGATTTATGATTCATGATTCAATTCATGATTCATGATTCAATTCATAATTCATAATTCAAGATTCATGATTCATGATTCAATTCATGATTCATGATTCATTTCATGATTCATGATTCATGATTCATGATTAAATTCATGATTCATGTTTCAATTTATGATTCATGATTCATGATTCAATTCATGATTCATGATTCGATTCATGATTCAATTCATGATTCATGATTCATGATTCATGATACAATTCATGATTCATGATTCATGATTCAATTCATGATTCATGATTCATGATTCATTATTCAATTCATGATTCATGATTCATGATTTATGATTCGATTCATGATTCATGATTCGATTTAAGATTCATAATTCATGATTCATGATTCATGATTCATGATTCATGATTCATGATTCATGATTCGATTCATGATTCATGATTCAATTCATGATTAATGATTCATGATTCGATTCATGATTCAATTCATGATTCATGATTCGATTTATGATTCATGATTTATGATTCATGATTCATGATTCATGATTCAATTCATGATTCATGATTCATGATTCAATTCATGATTCATGATTCATGATTCAAGATTCATGATTCAATTCATGATTCATGATTGATGATTCAATTCATATTTCATGATTCATGATTCAATTCATGATTCATGATTCATGATTCATGATTCGATTCATGATTCATGATTCATGATTCGATTTATGATTCATGATTCATAATTCATGATTCATGATTCATGATTCATGATTTATGATTCAATTCATGATTCATGATTCAATTTATGATTCATGATTCACGATTCATGATTCATGATTAATGATTCGATTCATGATTCATGATTTATGATTCATGATTCAATTCATGATTCATGATTCATGATTCGATTAATGATTTATGATTCGATTCATGATTCATGATTCGATTTAAGATTCATAATTCATGATTCATGATTCATGATTCATGATTCATGATTCATGATTCAATTCATGATTCATGATTCAATTCATAATTCATGATTCAAGATTCATGATTCATGATTCAATTCATGATTCATGATTAATGATTCAATTCATGATTCATGATTCATGATTCATGATTCATGATTCAATTCATGATTCATGATTCATGATTCAATTCATGATTCATGATTCATGATTCATGATTCATGATTCAATTCATGATTCATGATTCATGATTCAATTCATGATTCATGATTCATGATTCATGATTCATGATTCGATTCATGATTCATGATTCATTATTCAATTCATGATTCATGATTCATGGTTTATGATTCGATTCATGATTCATGATTCATGATTCGATTTAAGATTCATAATTCATGATTCATGCATGATTCATGATTCATGATTTATGATTCATGATTCAATTCATGATTCATGATTCAATTCATAATTCATAATTCAAGATTCATGATTCAATTCATGATTCATGATTCATTTCATGATTCGATTTAAGATTCATAATTCATGATTCATGCATGATTCATGATTCATGATTTATGATTCATGATTCAATTCATGATTCAATTCATAATTCACAATTCAAGATTCATGATTCATGATTCAATTCATGATTCATGATTCATTTCATGATTCATGATTCATGATTCATGATTAAATTCATGATTCATGTTTCAATTTATGATTCATGATTCATGATTCAATTCATGATTCATGATTCGATTTATGATTCAATTCATGATTCATGATTCATGATTCATGAATTAATTCATGATTCATGATTCATGATTCAATTCATGATTCATGATTCATGATTCATGAATTAATTCATGATTTATGATTCATGATTCAATTCAT
Source organism: Mixophyes fleayi (assembly GCF_038048845.1). Taxonomy (NCBI): domain Eukaryota; kingdom Metazoa; phylum Chordata; class Amphibia; order Anura; family Limnodynastidae; genus Mixophyes; species Mixophyes fleayi. The sequence goes on along the minus strand of NW_027446896.1, from coordinate 26,673 downwards.
GATTCATGATTCATGATTCATGATTCATGATTCGATTCATAATTTATGATTTATGATTCAATTCATGATTCATGATTCATGATTCGATTTATGATTCTTGATTCATGATTCATGATTCGATTCATGATTCATGATTTATGATTATATTCATGATTCATGATTCATGATTCATGATTCAATACATGATTCATGATTCATGATTCAATTCATAATTCATGATTCATGATTCATGATTCAATTCATGATTCATCATTCGATTCATGATTTTTTACTCATGATTCATGATTCGATTCATGTTTCATGATTCATTATTCAATTCATGATTCATGATTCAATTCATGATTCAAGATTCATGATTCGATTCATGATTCTTGATTCATGATTCATGATTCGATTCATGATTCATGATTCAATTCATGATTCATGATTCATGATTCATGATTCAATTCATGATTCATGATTCATGATTCATGATTCAATTCATGATTCATGATTCGATTCATGATTCAATTCATGATTCAAGATTCATGATTCGATTCATGATTCATGATACAATTCATGATTCATGATTCATGATTCGATTCATGATTCAATTCATTATTCATGATTCGATTCATGATTCATGATTCAATTCATGATTCATGATTCATGATTCATGATTCATGATTCATGATTCAATTCATGATTCATGATTCATGATTCGATTCATGATTCATGATTCAATTCATGATTCATGATTCATGATTCAATTCATGATTCAATTCATGATTCATGATTCATGATTCAATTCATATTTCATGAATCATGAATCATGATTCAATTCATGATTCATGATTTATGATTCAATTCATGATTCATGATTCATGATTCGATTCATGATTCATGATTCGATTTATGATTCTTGATTCATGATTCATGATTCGATTCATGATTCATGATTTATGATTCAATTCATAATTCATGATTCATGATTCATGATTCAATTCATGATTCATGATTCATGATTCATGATTCATGATTCGATTCATGATTCATGATTCATTATTCAATTCATGATTCATGATTCATGATTTATAATTCGATTCATGATTCATGATTCATGATTCGATTTAAGATTCATAATTCATGATTCATGCATGATTCATGATTCATGATTTATGATTCATGATTCAATTCATGATTCATGATTCAATTCATAATTCATAATTCAAGATTCATGATTCAATTCATGATTCATGATTCATTTCATGATTCGATTTAAGATTCATAATTCATGATTCATGCATGATTCATGATTCATGATTTATGATTCATGATTCAATTCATGATTCATGATTCAATTCATAATTCATAATTCAAGATTCATGATTCATGATTCAATTCATGATTCATGATTCATTTCATGATTCATGATTCATGATTCATGATTAAATTCATGATTCATGTTTCAATTTATGATTCATGATTCATGATTCAATTCATGATTCATGATTCGATTCATGATTCAATTCATGATTCATGATTCATGATTCATGATACAATTCATGATTCATGATTCATGATTCAATTCATGATTCATGATTCATGATTCATTATTCAATTCATGATTCATGATTCATGATTTATGATTCGATTCATGATTCATGATTCGATTTAAGATTCATAATTCATGATTCATGATTCATGATTCATGATTCATGATTCATGATTCATGATTCGATTCATGATTCATGATTCAATTCATGATTAATGATTCATGATTCGATTCATGATTCAATTCATGATTCATGATTCGATTTATGATTCATGATTTATGATTCATGATTCATGATTCATGATTCAATTCATGATTCATGATTCATGATTCAATTCATGATTCATGATTCATGATTCAAGATTCATGATTCAATTCATGATTCATGATTGATGATTCAATTCATATTTCATGATTCATGATTCAATTCATGATTCATGATTCATGATTCATGATTCGATTCATGATTCATGATTCATGATTCGATTTATGATTCATGATTCATAATTCATGATTCATGATTCATGATTCATGATTTATGATTCAATTCATGATTCATGATTCAATTTATGATTCATGATTCACGATTCATGATTCATGATTAATGATTCGATTCATGATTCATGATTTATGATTCATGATTCAATTCATGATTCATGATTCATGATTCGATTAATGATTTATGATTCGATTCATGATTCATGATTCGATTTAAGATTCATAATTCATGATTCATGATTCATGATTCATGATTCATGATTCATGATTCAATTCATGATTCATGATTCAATTCATAATTCATGATTCAAGATTCATGATTCATGATTCAATTCATGATTCATGATTAATGATTCAATTCATGATTCATGATTCATGATTCATGATTCATGATTCAATTCATGATTCATGATTCATGATTCAATTCATGATTCATGATTCATGATTCATGATTCATGATTCAATTCATGATTCATGATTCATGATTCAATTCATGATTCATGATTCATGATTCATGATTCATGATTCGATTCATGATTCATGATTCATTATTCAATTCATGATTCATGATTCATGGTTTATGATTCGATTCATGATTCATGATTCATGATTCGATTTAAGATTCATAATTCATGATTCATGCATGATTCATGATTCATGATTTATGATTCATGATTCAATTCATGATTCATGATTCAATTCATAATTCATAATTCAAGATTCATGATTCAATTCATGATTCATGATTCATTTCATGATTCGATTTAAGATTCATAATTCATGATTCATGCATGATTCATGATTCATGATTTATGATTCATGATTCAATTCATGATTCAATTCATAATTCACAATTCAAGATTCATGATTCATGATTCAATTCATGATTCATGATTCATTTCATGATTCATGATTCATGATTCATGATTAAATTCATGATTCATGTTTCAATTTATGATTCATGATTCATGATTCAATTCATGATTCATGATTCGATTTATGATTCAATTCATGATTCATGATTCATGATTCATGAATTAATTCATGATTCATGATTCATGATTCAATTCATGATTCATGATTCATGATTCATGAATTAATTCATGATTTATGATTCATGATTCAATTCATGATTCATGATTCATGATTCATGATTCATGATTCGATTCATAATTTATGATTTATGATTCAATTCATGATTCATGATTCATGATTCGATTTATGATTCTTGATTCATGATTCATGATTCGATTCATGATTCATGATTTATGATTATATTCATGATTCATGATTCATGATTCATGATTCAATACATGATTCATGATTCATGATTCAATTCATAATTCATGATTCATGATTCATGATTCAATTCATGATTCATCATTCGATTCATGATTTTTTACTCATGATTCATGATTCGATTCATGTTTCATGATTCATTATTCAATTCATGATTCATGATTCAATTCATGATTCAAGATTCATGATTCGATTCATGATTCTTGATTCATGATTCATGATTCGATTCATGATTCATGATTCAATTCATGATTCATGATTCATGATTCATGATTCAATTCATGATTCATGATTCATGATTCATGATTCAATTCATGATTCATGATTCGATTCATGATTCAATTCATGATTCAAGATTCATGATTCGATTCATGATTCATGATACAATTCATGATTCATGATTCATGATTCGATTCATGATTCAATTCATTATTCATGATTCGATTCATGATTCATGATTCAATTCATGATTCATGATTCATGATTCATGATTCATGATTCATGATTCAATTCATGATTCATGATTCATGATTCGATTCATGATTCATGATTCAATTCATGATTCATGATTCATGATTCAATTCATGATTCAATTCATGATTCATGATTCATGATTCAATTCATATTTCATGAATCATGAATCATGATTCAATTCATGATTCATGATTTATGATTCAATTCATGATTCATGATTCATGATTCGATTCATGATTCATGATTCGATTTATGATTCTTGATTCATGATTCATGATTCGATTCATGATTCATGATTTATGATTCAATTCATAATTCATGATTCATGATTCATGATTCAATTCATGATTCATCATTCGATTCATGATTTTTTACTCATGATTCATGATTTGATTCATGTTTCATGATTCATTATTCAATTCATGATTCATAATTCATGATTCATGATTCAATTCATGATTCAAGATTCATGATTCGATTCATGATTCATGATTCAATTCATGATTCAAGATTCATGATTCATGATTCGATTCATGATTCATGATTCATGATTCAATTCATGATTCATGATTCATGATTCATGATTCAATTCATGATTCATGATTCATGATTCATGATTCAATTCATGATTTATGATTCAATTCATGATTCAATTCATGATTCAAGATTCATGATTCGATTCATGATTCATGATACAATTCATGATTCATGATTCATGATTCGATTCATGATTCAATTCATTATTCATGATTCGATTCATGATTCATGATTCAATTAATGATTCAATATTCATGATTCATGATTCATGATTCATGATTCAATTCATGATTCATGATTCATGATTTGATTCATGATTCATGATTCAATTCATAATTCATGATTCATGATTCAATTCATGATTCATGATTCATGATTCGATTCATGATTCAATTCATGATTCATGATTCATGATTCATGATTCATGATTCATGAATTATGATTCATGATTTATGATTCAATTCATGATTCATGATTCAATTTATGATTCATGATTCACGATTCATTATTCATGATTAATGATTCATGATTCGATTCATTATTCATGATTCATGATTCATGATTCAATTCATGATTCATGATTCATGATTCGATTCATGATTTATGATTCGATTCATGATTCATGATTCATGATTTGATTTAAGATTCATAATTCATGATTCATGATTCATGATTCATGATTCATGATTCATGATTCAAGATTCATGATTGAATTCATGATTCATGATTCAATTCATAATTCATAATTCAAGATTCATGATTCATGATTCAATTCATGATTCATGATTCATGATTCATGATTCATGATTCATGATTCATGATTCAATTCATGATTCATGATTCATGATTCAATTCATGATTCTCGATTCATGATTCATGATTCATTATTCAATTCATGATTCATGATATATGATTTATGATTCGATTCATGATTCATGATTCATGATTCGATTTAAGATTCATAATTCATGATTCATGATTCATGATTCATGATTCATGATTCAATTCATGATTCATGATTCATGATTCAATTCATGATTCATGATTCATGATTCGATTCATGATTCAATTCATGATTCATGATTCGATTTATGATTCATGATTTATGATTCATGATTCATGATTCATGATTCAATTCATGATTCATGATTCATGATTTAATTCATGATTCAAGATTCATGCTTCAATTCATGATTCATGATTGATGATTCAATTCATATTTCATGATTCATGATTCATGATTCAATTCATTATTCATGATTCATGATTCATGATTCGATTCATGATTCATGATTCATGATTCGATTTATGATTCATGATTCATGATTCATGATTCATGATTCATGATTTATGATTCAATTCATGATTCATGATTCAATTCATGATTCAAGATTCATGATTCGATTCATGATTCATGATTCAATTGATGATTCTTGATTCATGATTCATGATTCAATTCATGATTCATGATTCATGATTCAATTCATGATTCATGATTCATGATTCATGATTCAATTCATGATTCATGATTCATGATTCATGATTCAATTCATGATTCAATTCATGATTCATGATTCATGATTCAATTCATGATTCATGATTCATGATTCATGATTCAATTCATGATTCATGATTCATGATTCGATTCATGATTCAATTCATTATTCATGATTCGATTCATGATTCATGATTCAATTAATGATTCAATATTCATGATTCATGATTCATGATTCATGATTCAATTCATGATTCATGATTCATGATTCGATTCATGATTCATGATTCAATTCATGATTCATGATTCATGATTCAATTCATGATTCATGATTCATGATTCGATTCATGATTCAATTCATGATTCATGATTCGATTTATGATTCATGATTCATGATTCATGATTCATGATTCAATTCATGATTCATGATTCATGATTCAATTCATGATTCATGATTCATGATTCAATTCATGATTCATGATTCATGATTCATGATTCATAATTCGATTTATGATTCATGATTCATGATTCATGATTCATGATTCATGATTTATGATTCAATTCATGATTCATGATTCAATTTATGATTCATGATTCACGATTCATTATTCATGATTCATGATTCATGATTCGATTCATTATTTATGATTCATGATTCATGATTCAATTCATGATTCATGATTCATGATTCGATTCATGATTTATGATTCGATTCATGATTCATGATTCATGATTCGATTTAAGATTCATAATTCATGATTCATGATTCATGATTCATGATTCATGATTCATGATTCATGCTTCATGATTCAATTCATGATTCATGATTCAATTCATAATTCATAATTCAAGATTCATGATTCATGATTCAATTCATGATTCATGATTCATGATTCAATTCATGATTCATGATTCATGATTCATGATTCATGATTCAATTCATGATTCATGATTCATGATTCAATTCATGATTCATGATTCATGATTCATGATTCATGAATCATGATTTGATTCATGATTCTTGACTCATGATTCATGATTCGATTCATGATTCATGATTCATTATTCAATTCATGATTCATGATTCATGATTCGATTCATGATTCATGATTCGATTTAAGATTCATAATTCATGATTCATGATTCATGATTCATGATTCATGATTCATGATTCATGATTCGATTCATGATTCATGATTCAATTCATGATTCATGATTCATGATTCAATTCATGATTCATGATTCATGATTCGATTCATGATTCAATTCATGATTCATTGATTCGATTTATGATTCATGATTTATGATTCATGATCATGATTCATGATTCAATTCATGATTCATGATTCATGATTCAATTCATGATTCATGATTCATGATTCAATTCATGATTCATGATTCATGATTTAATTCATGATTCAAGATTCATGCTTCAATTCATGATTCATGATTGATGATTCAATTCATATTTCATGATTCATGATTCATGATTCAATTCATTATTCATGATTCATGATTCATGATTCGATTCATGATTCATGATTCATGATTCGATTTATGATTCATGATTCATGATTCATGATTCATGATTCATGATTCATGATTTATGATTCAATTCATGATTCATGATTCAATTCATGATTCAAGATTCATGATTCGATTCATGATTCATGATTCAATTGATGATTCTTGATTCATGATTCATGATTCAATTCATGATTCATGATTCATGATTCAATTCATGATTCATGATTCATGATTCATGATTCAATTCATGATTCATGATTCATGATTCATGATTCAATTCATGATTCAATTCATGATTCATGATTCATGATTCAATTCATGATTCATGATTCATGATTCATGATTCAATTCATGATTCATGATTCATGATTCGATTCATGATTCAATTCATTATTCATGATTCGATTCATGATTCATGATTCAATTAATGATTCAATATTCATGATTCATGATTCATGATTCATGATTCAATTCATGATTCATGATTCATGATTCGATTCATGATTCATGATTCAATTCATGATTCATGATTCATGATTCAATTCATGATTCATGATTCATGATTCGATTCATGATTCAATTCATGATTCATGATTCGATTTATGATTCATGATTCATGATTCATGATTCATGATTCAATTCATGATTCATGATTCATGATTCAATTCATGATTCATGATTCATGATTCAATTCATGATTCATGATTCATGATTCATGATTCATAATTCGATTTATGATTCATGATTCATGATTCATGATTCATGATTCATGATTTATGATTCAATTCATGATTCATGATTCAATTTATGATTCATGATTCACGATTCATTATTCATGATTCATGATTCATGATTCGATTCATTATTTATGATTCATGATTCATGATTCAATTCATGATTCATGATTCATGATTCGATTCATGATTTATGATTCGATTCATGATTCATGATTCATGATTCGATTTAAGATTCATAATTCATGATTCATGATTCATGATTCATGATTCATGATTCATGATTCATGCTTCATGATTCAATTCATGATTCATGATTCAATTCATAATTCATAATTCAAGATTCATGATTCATGATTCAATTCATGATTCATGATTCATGATTCAATTCATGATTCATGATTCATGATTCATGATTCATGATTCAATTCATGATTCATGATTCATGATTCAATTCATGATTCATGATTCATGATTCATGATTCATGATTCATGATTCATGATTCGATTCATGATTCATGATTCAATTCATGATTCATGATTCATGATTCATGATTCAATTCATGATTCATGATTCATGATTCGATTCATGATTCAATTCATGATTCATGATTCGATTTATGATTCATGATTTATGATTCATGATTCATGATTCATGATTCAATTCATGATTCATGATTCATGATTCAATTCATGATTCATGATTCATGATTCAAGATTCATGATTCAATTCATGATTCATGATTGATGATTCAATTCATATTTCATGATTCATGATTCATGATTCAATTCATGATTCATGATTCATGATTCATGATTCGATTTATGATTCATGATTCATAATTCATGATTCATGATTCATGATTCATGATTTATGATTCAATTCATGATTCATGATTCAATTTATGATTCATGATTCAAGATTCATGATTCATGATTCAATTCATGATTCATGATTAATGATTCGATTCATGATTCATGATTTATGATTCATGATTCAATTCATGATTCATGATTCATGATTCGATTAATGATTTATGATTCGATTCATGATTCATGATTCGATTTAAGATTCATAATTCATGATTCATGATTCATGATTCATGATTCATGATTCATGATTCAATTCATGATTCATGATTCAATTCATAATTCATGATTCAAGATTCATGATTCATGATTCAATTCATGATTCATGATTAATGATTCAATTCATGATTCATGATTCATGATTCATGATTCATGATTCAATTCATGATTCATGATTCATGATTCAATTCATGATTCATGATTCATGATTCATGATTCATGATTCAATTCATGATTCATGATTCATGATTCAATTCATGATTCATGATTCATGATTCATGATTCAATTCATGATTCATGATTCATGATTCATGATTCATGATTCGATTCATGATTCATTATTCAATTCATGATTCATGATTCATGATTTATGATTCGATTCATGATTCATGATTCATGATTTGATTTAAGATTCATAATTCATGATTCATGCATGATTCATGATTCATGATTTATGATTCATGATTCAATTCATGATTCATGATTCAATTCATAATTCATAATTCAAGATTCATGATTCAATTCATGATTCATGATTCATTTCATGATTCGATTTAAGATTCATAATTCATGATTCATGCATGATTCATGATTCATGATTTATGATTCATGATTCAATTCATGATTCATGATTCAATTCATAATTCACAATTCAAGATTCATGATTCATGATTCAATTCATGATTCATGATTCATTTCATGATTCATGATTCATGATTCATGATTAAATTCATGATTCATGTTTCAATTTATGATTCATGATTCATGATTCAATTCATGATTCATGATTCGATTCATGATTCAATTCATGATTCATGATTCATGATTCAATTCATGATTCATGATTCATGATTCATGAATTAATTCATGATTTATGATTCATGATTCAATTCATGATTCATGATTCATGATTCATGATTCATGATTCGATTCATAATTTATGATTTATGATTCAATTCATGATTCATGATTCATGATTCGATTTATGATTCTTGATTCATGATTCATGATTCGATTCATGATTCATGATTTATGATTATATTCATGATTCATGATTCATGATTCATGATTCAATACATGATTCATGATTCATGATTCAATTCATAATTCATGATTCATGATTCATGATTCAATTCATGATTCATCATTCGATTCATGATTTTTTACTCATGATTCATGATTCGATTCATGTTTCATGATTCATTATTCAATTCATGATTCATGATTCAATTCATGATTCAAGATTCATGATTCGATTCATGATTCTTGATTCATGATTCATGATTCGATTCATGATTCATGATTCATGATTCAATTCATGATTCATGATTCATGATTCATGATTCAATTCATGATTCATGATTCATGATTCATGATTCAATTCATGATTCATGATTCGATTCATGATTCAATTCATGATTCAAGATTCATGATTCGATTCATGATTCATGATACAATTCATGATTCATGATTCATGATTCGATTCATGATTCAATTCATTATTCATGATTCGATTCATGATTCATGATTCAATTCATGATTCATGATTCATGATTCATGATTCATTATTCATGATTCAATTCATGATTCATGATTCATGATTCGATTCATGATTCATGATTCAATTCATGATTCATGATTCAATTCATGATTCAATTCATGATTCATGATTCATGATTCAATTCATATTTCATGAATCATGAATCATGATTCAATTCATGATTCATGATTTATGATTCAATTCATGATTCATGATTCATGATTCGATTCATGATTCATGATTCGATTTATGATTCTTGATTCATGATTCATGATTCGATTCATGATTCATGATTTATGATTCAATTCATAATTCATGATTCATGATTCATGATTCAATTCATGATTCATCATTCGATTCATGATTTTTTACTCATGATTCATGATTTGATTCATGTTTCATGATTCATTATTCAATTCATGATTCATAATTCATGATTCATGATTCAATTCATGATTCAAGATTCATGATTCGATTCATGATTCATGATTCAATTCATGATTCAAGATTCATGATTCATGATTCGATTCATGATTCATGATTCAATTCATGATTCATGATTCATGATTCATGATTCAATTCATGATTCATGATTCATGATTCATAATTCAATTCATGATTTATGATTCAATTCATGATTCAATTCATGATTCAAGATTCATGATTCGATTCATGATTCATGATACAATTCATGATTCATGATTCATGATTCGATTCATGATTCAATTCATTATTCATGATTCGATTCATGATTCATGATTCAATTAATGATTCAATATTCATGATTCATGATTCATGATTCATGATTCAATTCATGATTCATGATTCATGATTCGATTCATGATTCATGATTCAATTCATAATTCATGATTCATGATTCAATTCATGATTCATGATTCATGATTCGATTCATGATTCAATTCATGATTCATGATTCGATTTATGATTCATGATTCATGAATCATGATTCATGATTCAATTCATGATTCATGATTCATGATTCAATTCATGATTCATGATTCATGATTCATGATTCATAATTCGATTTAAGATTCATGATTCATGATTCATGATTCATGATTTATGATTCAATTCATGATTCATGATTCAATTTATGATTCATGATTCACGATTCATTATTCATGATTAATGATTCATGATTCGATTCATTATTCATGATTCATGATTCATGATTCAATTCATGATTCATGATTCATGATTCGATTCATGATTTATGATTCGATTCATGATTCATGATTCATGATTCGATTTAAGATTCATAATTCATGATTCATGATTCATGATTCATGATTCATGATTCATGATTCATGATTGAATTCATGATTCATGATTCAATTCATAATTCATAATTCAAGATTCATGATTCATGATTCAATTCATGATTCATGATTCATGATTCATGATTCATGATTCATGATTCATGATTCATGATTTAATTCATGATTCATGATTCATGATTCAATTCATGATTCATGATTCATGATTCATGATTCATGATTCATGATTTGATTCATGATTCTTGACTCATGATTCATGATTCGATTCATGATTCATGATTCATTATTCAATTCATGATTCATGATTCATGATTTATGATTCGATTCATGATTCATGATTCATGATTCGATTTAAGATTCATAATTCATGATTCATGATTCATGATTCATGATTCATGATTCATGATTCATGATTCAATTCATGATTCATGATTCATGATTCAATTCATGATTCATGATTCATGATTCGATTCATGATTCAATTCATGATTCATGATTCGATTTATGATTCATGATTTATGATTCATGATTCATGATTCATGATTCAATTCATGATTCATGATTCATGATTCAATTCATGATTCAAGATTCATGCTTCAATTCATGATTCATGATTGATGATTTAATTCATATTTCATGATTCATGATTCATGATTTAATTCATTATTCATGATTCATGATTCATGATTCGATTCATGATTCATGATTCGATTTATGATTCATGATTCATGATTCATGATTCATGATTCATGATTCATGATTCATGATTTATGATTCAATTCATGATTCATGATTCAATTCATGATTCAAGATTCATGATTCGATTCATGATTCATGATTCAATTGATGATTCTTGATTCATGATTCATGATTCAATTCATGATTCATGATTCATGATTCAATTCATGATTCATGATTCATGATTCAATTCATGATTCATGATTCATGATTCATGATTCAATTCATGATTCAATTCATGATTCATGATTCATGATTCATGATTCAATTCATGATTCATGATTCATGATTCATGATTCAATTCATGATTCATGATTCATGATTCGATTCATGATTCATGATTCAATTCATGATTCATGATTCAATTCATGATTCATGATTCATGATTCGATTCATGATTCAATTCATGATTCATGATTCGATTTATGATTCATGATTCATGATTCATGATTCATGATTCAATTCATGATTCATGATTCATGATTCAATTCATGATTCATGATTCATGATTCATGATTCATAATTCGATTTATGATTCATGATTCATGATTCATGATTCATGATTCATGATTTATGATTCAATTCATGATTCATGATTCAATTTATGATTCATGATTCACGATTCATTATTCATGATTCATGATTCATGATTCGATTCATTATTCATGATTCATGATTCATGATTCAATTCATGATTCATGATTCATGATTCGATTCATGATTTATGATTCGATTCATGATTCATGATTCGATTTAAGATTCATAATTCATGATTCATGATTCATGATTCATGATTCATGATTCATGATTCATGATTCATGCTTCATGATTCAATTCATGATTCATGATTCAATTCATAATTCATAATTGAAGATTCATGATTCATGATTCATGATTCATGATTCATGATTCAATTCATGATTCATGATTCATGATTCAATTCATGATTCATGATTCATGATTCATGATTCATGATTTGATTCATGATTCTTGACTCATGATTCATGATTCGATTCATGATTCATGATTCATTATTCAATTCATGATTCATGATTCATGATTTATGATTCGATTCATGATTCATGATTCATGATTCGATTTAAGATTCATAATTCATGATTCATGATTCATGATTCATGATTCATGATTCAATTCATGATTCATGATTCATGATTCAATTCATGATTCATGATTCATGATTCGATTCATGATTCAATTCATGATTCATGATTCGATTTATGATTCATGATTTATGATTCATGATTCATGATTCATGATTCAATTCATGATTCATGATTCATGATTCAATTCATGATTCAAGATTCATGCTTCAATTCATGATTTATGATTGATGATTCAATTCATATTTCATGATTCATGATTCATGATTCGATTCATGATTCATGATTCATGATTCGATTTATGATTCATGATTCATGATTCATGATTCATGATTTATGATTCAATTCATGATTCATGATTCAATTTATGATTCATGATTCACGATTCATGATTCATGATTAATGATTCGATTCATGATTCATGATTTATGATTCATGATTCAATTCATGATTCATGATTCATGATTCGATTAATGATTTATGATTCGATTCATGATTCATGATTCGATTTAAGATTCATAATTCATGATTCATGATTCATGATTCATGATTCATGATTCATGATTCAATTCATGATTCATGATTCAATTCATAATTCATAATTCAAGATTCATGATTCATGATTCAATTCATGATTCATGATTCATGATTCAATTCATGATTCATGATTCATGATTCATGATTCATGATTCAATTCATGATTCATGATTCATGATTCAATTCATGATTCATGATTCAATTCATGATTCATGATTCATGATTCAATTCATTATTCATGATTCATGATTCATGATTCGATTCATGATTCATGATTCGATTTATGATTCATGATTCATGATTCATGAATCATGATTCATGATTTATGATTCAATTCATGATTCATGATTCAATTTATGATTCATGATTCACGATTCATGATTCATGATTAATGATTCGATCCATGATTCATGATTTATGATTCATGATTCAATTCATGATTCATGATTCGATTAATGATTTATGATTCGATTCATGATTCATGATTCGATTTAAGATTCATAATTCATGATTCATGATTCATGATTCGATTCATGATTCATGATTCAATTCATAATTCATAATTCAAGATTCATGATTCATGATTCAATTCATGATTCATGATTCATGATTCAATTCATGATTCATGATTCATGATTCATGATTCATGATTCAATTCATGATTCATGATTCATGATTCAATTCATGATTCATGATTCAATTCATGATTCATGATTCATGATTCATGATTCAATTCATGATTCATGATTCATGATTCAATTCATGATTCATGATTCATGATTCGATTCATGATTCAATTCATGATTCATGATTCGATTTATGATTCATGATTTATGATTCATGATTCATGATTCATGATTCAATTCATGATTCATGATTCATGATTCAATTCATGATTCAAGATTCCTGCTTCAATTCATGATTCATGATTGATGATTCAATTCATATTTCATGATTCATGATTCATGATTCAATTCATTATTCATGATTCATGATTCATGATTCGATTCATGATTCATGATTCATGATTCGATTTATGATTCATGATTCATGATTCATGATTCATGATTCATGATTCATGATTCATGATTCATGATTTATGATTCAATTCATGATTCATGATTCAATTCATGATTCAAGATTCATGATTCGATTCATGATTCATGATTCAATTGATGATTCTTGATTCATGATTCATGATTCAATTCATGATTCATGATTCATGATTCAATTCATGATTCATGATTCATGATTCATGATTCATGATTCAATTCATGATTCATGATTCATGATTCATGATTCAATTCATGATTCAATTCATGATTCATGATTCATGATTCATGATTCAATTCATGATTCATTATTCATGATTCATGATTCAATTCATGATTCATGATTCATGATTCGATTCATGATTCAATTCATTATTCATGATTCGATTCATGATTCATGATTCAATTAATGATTCAATATTCATGATTCATGATTCATGATTCAAATCATGATTCATGATTCATGATTCGATTCATGATTCATGATTCAATTCATGATTCATGATTCATGATTCAATTCATGATTCATGATTCATGGTTCGATTCATGATTCAATTCATGATTCATGATTCGATTTAAGATTCATAATTCATGATTCATGATTCATGATTCATAATTTATGATTTATGATTCAATTCATGATTCATGATTCATGATTCGATTTATGATTCTTGATTCATGATTCATGATTCGATTCATGATTCATGATTTATGATTCTATTCATGATTCATGATTCATGATTCATGATTCAATACATGATTCATGATTCATGATTCAATTCATAATTCATGATTCATAATTCATGATTCAATTCATGATTCATCATTCGATTCATGATTCAAGATTCATGATTCGATTCATGATTCATGATTCATGATTCGATTCATGATTCAATTCATTATTCATGATTCGATTCATGATTCATGATTCAATTAATGATTCAATATTCATGATTCATGATTCATGATTCATGATTCAAATCATGATTCATGATTCATGATTCGATTCATGATTCATGATTCAATTCATGATTCATGATTCATGATTCAATTCATGATTCATGATTCATGGTTCGATTCATGATTCAATTAATAATTCATGATTCGATTTATGATTCATGATTCATGATTCATGATTCATGATTCATGATTCAATTCATGATTCATGATTCATGATTCAATTCATGATTCATGATTCATGATTCATGATTCATAATTCGATTTATGATTCATGATTCATGATTCATGATTCATGATTCATGATTTATGATTCAATTCATGATTCATGATTCAATTTATGATTCATGATTCACGATTCATTATTCATGATTCATGATTCATGATTCGATTCATTATTCATGATTCATGATTCATGATTCAATTCATGATTCATGATTCATGATTCGATTTATGATTTATGATTCGATTCATGATTCATGATTCATGATTCGATTTAAGATTCATAATTCATTATTCATGATTCATGATTCATGATTCATGATTCATGATTCATGATTCATGATTCATGATTCAATTCATGATTCATGATTCAATTCATAATTCATAATTCAAGATTCATGATTCATGATTCAATTCATGATTCATGATTCATGATTCAATTCATGATTCATGATTCATGATTCATGATTCATGATTCATGATTCAATTCATGATTCATGATTCATGATTCAATTCATGATTCATGATTCATGATTCATGATTCATGATTCATGATTTGATTCATGATTCTTGACTCATGATTCATGATTCGATTCATGATTCATGATTCATTATTCAATTCATGATTCATGATTCATGATTTATGATTCGATTCATGATTCATGATTCATGATTCGATTTAAGATTCATAATTCATGATTCATGATTCATGATTCATGATTCATGATTCAATTCATGATTCATGATTCATGATTCAATTCATGATTCATGATTCATGATTCAATTCATGATTCATGATTCATGATTCGATTCATGATTCAATTCATGATTCATGATTCGATTTATGATTCATGATTTATGATTCATGATTCATGATTCATGATTCAATTCATGATTCATGATTCATGATTCAATTCATGATTCAAGATTCATGCTTCAATTCATGATTTATGATTGATGATTCAATTCATATTTCATGATTCATGATTCATGATTCAATTCATTATTCATGATTCATGATTCATGATTCGATTCATGATTCATGATTCATGATTCATGATTCGATTTATGATTCATGATTCATGATTCATGATTCATGATTCATGATTCATGATTTATGATTCAATTCATGATTCATGATTCAATTTATGATTCATGATTCACGATTCATGATTCATGATTAATGATTCGATTCATGATTCATGATTTATGATTCATGATTCATGATTCAATTCATGATTCATGATTCATGATTCAATTCATTATTCATGATTCATGATTCATGATTCATGATTCAATTCATTATTCATGATTCATGATTCATGATTCGATTCATGATTCATGATTCATGATTCGATTTATGATTCATGATTCATGATTCATGAATCATGATTCATGATTTATGATTCAATTCATGATTCATGATTCAATTTATGATTCATGATTCACGATTCATGATTCATGATTAATGATTCGATTCATGATTCATGATTTATGATTCATGATTCAATTCATGATTCATGATTCATGATTCGATTAATGATTTATGATTCGATTCATGATTCATGATTCGATTTAAGATTCATAATTCATGATTCATGATTCATGATTCATGATTCATGATTCAATTCATGATTCATGATTCATGATTCAATTCATAATTCATAATTCAAGATTCATGATTCATGATTCAATTCATGATTCATGATTCATGATTCAATTCATGATTCATGATTCATGATTCATGATTCATGATTCAATTCATGATTCATGATTCATGATTCAATTCATGATTCATGATTCAATTCATGATTCATGATTCATGATTCATGATTCATGATTCATGATTCGATTCATGATTCTTGACTCATGATTCATGATTCGATTCGTGATTCATGATTCATTATTTAATTCATGATTCATGATTCATGATTTATGATTCGATTCATGATTCATGATTCATGATTCGATTTAAGATTCATAATTCATGATTCATGATTCATGATTCATGATTCATGATTCATGATTCAATTCATGATTCATGATTCAATTCATAATTCATAATTCAAGATTCATGATTCATGATTCAATTCATGATTCATGATTCATTTCATGATTCATGATTCATGATTCATAATTAAATTCATGATTCATGCTTCAATTTATGATTCATGATTCATGATTCAATTCATGATTCATGATTCGATTCATGATTCAATTCATGATTCATGAATCATGATTCATGATTCAATTCATGATTCAATTCATTATTCATGATTCGATTCATGATTCATGATTCAATTCATGATTCATGATTCATGATTCATGATTCATGATTCAATTCATGATTCATGATTCATGATTCGATTCATGATTCATGATTCAATTCATGATTCATGATTCATGATTCAATTCATGATTCATGATTCATGATTCAATTCATGATTCAATTCATGATTCATGATTTATGATTCAAGATTCATGATCCAATTCATGATTCATGATTGATGATTCAATTCATGATTCATGATTCATGATTCAATTCATGATTCATGATTTATGATTCAAGATTCATGATCCAATTCATGATTCATGATTGATGATTCAATTCATATTTCATGATTCATGATTCATGATTCAATTCATGATTCATGATTCATGATTCATGATTCGATTCATGATTCATGATTCATAATTCGATTTATGATTCATGATTCATGATTCATGATTCATGATTCATGATTCATGATTTATGATTCAATTCATGATTCATGATTCAATTTATGATTCATGATTCACGATTCATGATTCATGATTCATGATTCATGATTCGATTCATGATTCATGATTTATGATTCATGATTCAATTCATGATTCATGATTCATGATTCGATTCATGATTTATGATTCGATTCATGATTCATGATTCATGATTCGATTTAAGATTCATAATTCATGATTCATGATTCATGATTCATGATTCAATTCATGATTCATGATTCAATTCATAATTCATAATTCAAGATTCATGATTCATGATTCAATTCATGATTCATGATTCATGATTCAATTCATGATTCATGATTCATGATTCATGATTCATGATTCAATTCATGATTCATGATTCATGATTCAATTCATGATTAATGATTCATGATTCATGATTCATGATTCATGATTCATGATTCATGATTCGATTCATGATTCTTGACTCATGATTCATGATTCGATTCATGATTCATGATTCATTATTCAATTCATGATTCATGATTCATGATTTATGATTCGATTCATGATTCATGATTCATGATTCGATTTAAGATTCATAATTCATGATTCATGATTCATGATTCATGATTCATGATTCATGATTCGATTCATGATTCATGATTCAATTCATGATTCATGATTCATGATTCAATTCATGATTCATGATTCATGATTCGATTCATGATTCAATTCATGATTCATGATTTGATTTATGATTCATGATTTATGATTCATGATTCATGATTCATGATTCAATTCATGATTCATGATTCATGATTCAATTCATGATTCATGATTCATGATTCAAGATTCATGATTCAATTCATGATTCATGATTCATGATTCAATTCATATTTCATGATTCATGATTCATGATTCAATTCATGATTCATGATTCATGATTCATGATTCGATTCATGATTCATGATTCATGATTCGATTCATGATTCATGATTCATGATTCGATTTATGATTCATGATTCATAATTCATGATTCATGATTCATGATTCATGATTCATGATTTATGATTCATGATTAATGATTAGATTCATGATTCATGATTTATGATTCATGATTCAATTCATGATTCATGATTCATGATTCGATTAATGATTTATGATTCGATTCATGATTCATGATTCGATTTAAGATTCATAATTCATGATTCATGATTCATGATTCATGATTCATGATTCATGATTCATGATTCAATTCATGATTCATGATTCAATTCATAATTCATGATTTAAGATTCATGATTCAATTCATGATTCATGATTCATGATTCAATTCATGATTCATGATTCATGATTCATGATTCAATTCATGATTCATGATTCAATTCATGATTCATGATTCATGATTCATGATTCATGATTCAATTCATGATTCATGATTCATGATTCAATTCATGATTCATGATTCATGATTCATGATTCAATTCATGATTCATGATTCATGATTCATGATTCGATTCATGATTCATGATTCATTATTCAATTCATGATTCATGATTCATGATTTATGATTCGATTCATGATTCATGATTCATGATTCGATTTAAGATTCATAATTCATGATTCATGCATGATTCATGATTCATGATTTATGATTCATGATTCAATTCATGATTCATGATTCAATTCATAATTCATAATTCAAGATTCATGATTCAATTCATGATTCATGATTCATTTCATGATTCGATTTAAGATTCATAATTCATGATTCATGCATGATTCATGATTCATGATTTATGATTCATGATTCAATTCATGATTCATGATTCAATTCATAATTCATAATTCAAGATTCATGATTCATGATTCAATTCATGATTCATGATTCATTTCATGATTCATGATTCATGATTCATGATTAAATTCATGATTCATGTTTCAATTTATGATTCATGATTCATGATTCAATTCATGATTCATGATTCGATTCATGATTCAATTCATGATTCATGATTCATGATTCATGAATTAATTCATGATTCATGATTCATGATTCAATTCATGATTCATGATTCATGATTCATGAATTAATTCATGATTTATGATTCATGATTCAATTCATGATTCATGATTCATGATTCATGATTCGATTCATAATTTATGATTTATTATTCAATTCATGATTCATGATTCATGATTCGATTTATGATTCTTGATTCATGATTCATGATTCGATTCATGATTCATGATTTATGATTCTATTCATGATTCATGATTCATGATTCATGATTCAATACATGATTCATGATTCATGATTCAATTCATAATTCATGATTCATAATTCATGATTCAATTCATGATTCATCATTCGATTCATGATTCAAGATTCATGATTCGATTCATGATTCTTGATTCATGATTCATGATTCGATTCATGATTCATGATTCATGATTCAATTCATGATTCATGATTCATGATTCATGATTCAATTCATGATTCATGATTCATGATTCATGATTCAATTCATGATTCATGATTCGATTCATGATTCAATTCATGATTCAAGATTCATGATTCGATTCATAATTCATGATACAATTCATGATTCATGATTCATGATTCGATTCATGATTCAATTCATTATTCATGATTCAATACATGATTCATGATTCATGATTCAATTCATAATTCATGATTCATGATTCATGATTCAATTCATGATTCATCATTCGATTCATGATTCAAGATTCATGATTCGATTCTTGAATCTTGATTCATGATTCATGATTCGATTCATGATTCATGATTCATGATTCAATTCATGATTCATGATTCATGATTCAATTCATGATTCATGATTCATGATTCATGATTCAATTCATGATTCATGATTCGATTCATGATTCAATTCATGATTCAAGATTCATGATTCGATTCATAATTCATGATACAATTCATGATTCATGATTCATGATTCGATTCATGATTCAATTCATTATTCATGATTCGATTCATGATTCATGATTCAATTCATGATTCATGATTCATGATTCATGATTCATTATTCATGATTCAATTCATGATTCATGATTCATGATTCGATTCATGATTCATGATTCGATTTATGATTTATGATTCAATTCATGATTCATGATTCAATTCATGATTCATGATTCATGATTCAATTCATATTTCATGATTCATGATTCATGATTCGATTCATGATTCATGATTTATGATTCAATTCATAATTCATGATTCATGATTCATGATTCAATTCATGATTCATCATTCGATTCATGATTTTTTACTCATGATTCATGATTTGATTCATGTTTCATGATTCATTATTCAATTCATGATTCATAATTCATGATTCATGATTCAATTCATGATTCAAGATTCATGATTCGATTCATGATTCATGATTCAATTCATGATTCAAGATTCATGATTCATGATTCGATTCATGATTCATGATTCATGATTCAATTCATGATTCATGATTCATGATTCATGATTCAATTCATGATTCATGATTCATGATTCAATTCATGATTTATGATTCAATTCATGATTCAATTCATGATTCAAGATTCATGATTCGATTCATGATTCATGATACAATTCATGATTCATGATTCATGATTCATGATTCATGATTCGATTCATGATTCAATTCATTATTCATGATTCGATTCATGATTCATGATTCAATTAATGATTCAATATTCATGATTCATGATTCATGATTCATGATTCAATTCATGATTCATGATTCATGATTCGATTCATGATTCATGATTCAATTCATGATTCATGATTCATGATTCAATTCATGATTCATGATTCATGATTCATGATTCATGATTCAATTCATGATTCATGATTCATGATTCAATTCATGATTCATGATTCAATTCATGATTCATGATTCATGATTCATGATTCATGATTCGATTCATGATTCTTGACTCATGATTCATGATTCGATTCGTGATTCATGATTCATTATTTAATTCATGATTCATGATTCATGATTTATGATTCAATTCATGATTCATCATTCGATTCATGATTTTTTACTCATGATTCATGATTTGATTCATGTTTCATGATTCATTATTCAATTCATGATTCATAATTCATGATTCATGATTCAATTCATGATTCAAGATTCATGATTCGATTCATGATTCATGATTCAATTCATGATTCAAGATTCATGATTCATGATTCGATTCATGATTCATGATTCATTATTCATGATTCGATTCATGAATCATGATTTGATTCATGATTCTTGACTCATGATTCATGATTCATGATTCAATTCATGATTCAAGATTCATGCTTCAATTCATGATTCATGATTGATGATTCAATTCATATTTCATGATTCATGATTCATGATTCAATTCATTATTCATGATTCATGATTCATGATTCGATTCATGATTCATGATTCATAATTCGATTTATGATTCATGATTCATGATTCATGATTCATGATTCATGATTTATGATTCAATTCATGATTCATGATTCAATTCATGATTCAAGATTCATGATTCGATTCATGATTCATGATTCAATTGATGATTCTTGATTCATGATTCATGATTCAATTCATGATTCATGATTCATGATTCAATTCATGATTCATGATTCATGATTCAATTCATGATTCATGATTCATGATTCATGATTCAATTCATGATTCAATTCATGATTCATGATTCATGATTCATGATTCAATTCATGATTCATGATTCATGATTCATGATTCAATTCATGATTCATGATTCATGATTCGATTCATGATTCAATTCATTATTCATGATTCGATTCATGATTCATGATTCAATTAATGATTCAATATTCATGATTCATGATTCATGATTCATGATTCAATTCATGATTCATGATTCATGATTCGATTCATGATTCATGATTCAATTCATGATTCATGATTCATGATTCGATTCATGATTCAATTCATGATTCATGATTCGATTTATGATTCATGATTCATGATTCATGATTCATGATTCAATTCATGATTCATGATTCATGATTCAATTCATGATTCATGATTCATGATTCATGATTCATAATTCGATTTATGATTCATGATTCATGATTCATGATTCATGATTCATGATTCATGATTTATGATTCAATTCATGATTCATGATTCAATTTATGATTCATGATTCACGATTCATTATTCATGATTCATGATTCATGATTCGATTCATTATTCATGATTCATGATTCATGATTCAATTCATGATTCATGATTCATGATTCAATTCATGATTTATGATTCGGTTCATGATTCATGATTCATGACTCGATTTAAGATTCATAATTCATGATTCATGATTCATGATTCATGATTCATGATTCATGATTCATGATTCATGCTTCATGATTCAATTCATGATTCATGATTCAATTCATAATTCATAATTCAAGATTCATGATTCATGATTCAATTCATGATTCATGATTCATGATTCAATTCATGATTCATGATTCATGATTCATGATTCATGATTCATGATTCAATTCATGATTCATGATTCATGATTCAATTCATGATTCATGATTCATGATTCATGATTCATGATTCAATTCATGATTCATGATTCATGATTCAATACATGATTCATGATTCATGATTCATGATTCATGATTTGATTCATGATTCTTGACTCATGATTCATGATTTGATTCATGATTCATGAATCATTATTCAATTCATGATTCATGATTCATGATTTATGATTCGATTCATGATTCATGATTCATGATTCGATTTAAGATTCATAATTCATGATTCATGATTCATGATTCATGATTCATGATTCAATTCATGATTCATGATTCATGATTCAATTCATGATTCATGATTCATGATTCGATTCATGATTCAATTCATGATTCATGATTCGATTTATGATTCATGATTTATGATTCATGATTCATGATTCATGATTCAATTCATGATTCATGATTCATGATTCAATTCATGATTCAAGATTCATGCTTCAATTCATGATTTATGATTGATGATTCAATTCATATTTCATGATTCATGATTCATGATTCAATTCATTATTCATGATTCATGATTCATGATTCGATTCATGATTCATGATTCATGATTCGATTTATGATTCATGATTCATGATTCATGATTCATGATTCATGATTTATGATTCAATTCATGATTCAATTTATGATTCATGATTCACGATTCATGATTCATGATTAATGATTCGATTCATGATTCATGATTTATGATTCATGATTCGATTCATGATTCATGATTCAATTCATGATTCATGATTCATGATTCAATTCATGATTCATGATTCATGATTCGATTCATGATTCAATTCATGATTCATGATTCGATTTATGATTCATCATTCATGATTCATGATTCATGATTCAATTCATGATTCATGATTCATGATTCAATTCATGATTCATGATTCATGATTCATAATTCGATTTATGATTCATGATTCATGATTCATAATTCATGATTCATGATTCATGATTTATGATTCAATTCATGATTCATGATTCAATTTATGATTCATGATTCACGATTCATTATTCATGATTCATGATTCATGATTCGATTCATTATTCATGATTCATGATTCATGATTCAATTCATGATTCATGATTCATGATTCGATTCATGATTTATGATTCGATTCATGATTCATGATTCATGATTCGATTTAAGATTCATAATTCATGATTCATGATTCATGATTCATGATTCATGATTCATGATTCATGATTCAATTCATGATTCATGATTCAATTCATAATTCATAATTCAAGATTCATGATTCATGATTCAATTCATGATTCATGATTCATGATTCAATTCATGATTCATGATTCATGATTCATGATTCATGTTTCAATTCATGATTCATGATTCATGATTCAATTCATGATTCATGATTCATGATTCATGATTCATGATTTGATTCATGATTCTTGACTCATGATTCATGATTCGATTCATGATTCATGATTCATAATTCAATTCATGATTCATGATTCATGATTTATGATTCGATTCATGATTCATGATTCATGATTTGATTTAAGATTCATAATTCATGATTCATGATTCATGATTCATGATTCATGATTCAATTCATGATTCATGATTCATGATTCAATTCATGATTCATGATTCATGATTCGATTCATGATTCAATTCATGATTCATGATTCGATTTATGATTCATA
>NW_027446895.1:0-42102 GCF_038048845.1 Mixophyes fleayi | reverse complement strand
TCATGATTCAATTCATAATTCATGATTCATGATTTAATTCATGATTAATGATTCATGATTCATGATTCATGATTCATGATTCGATTCATGATTCATGATTCATGATTAATGATTCCTAATTCGATTCATGATTCATGATTCGATTCATGATTCATGATTCATGATTTAATTCATGATTCATGATTCATGATTCGATTCATGATTAATGATTCATGATTAATGATTTGATTCATGATTCGATTCATGATTCATGATTAATGATTTGATTCATGATTCATGATTCATGATTCAATTCATGATTCATGATTTATGATTCGATTCATGATTCATGATTTATGATTCAATTCATGATTCATGATTCTTGATTCATGATTCAATTCATGATTCATGATTCAATTCATGATTCATGATTCAAGATTCATGATTCATGATTCAATTCATGATTTGATTTATGATTCATGATTCATGATTCAAGATTCATGATTCATGATTCAATTCATGATTCATGATTTGATTTATGATTCATGATTCATGATTCATGATTCATGATTCATGATTCAATTCATGATTCATGATTCAATTAATGATTCATGATTCATGATTCAATTCATAATTCATGATTCATGATTTAATTCATGATTAATGATTCATGATTCATGATTCATGATTCATGATTCGATTCATGATTCATGATTCATGATTAATGATTCCTAATTCGATTCATGATTCATGATTCGATTCATGATTCATGATTCATGATTTAATTCATGATTCATGATTCATGATTCGATTCATGATTCATGATTCATGATTAATGATTTGATTCATGATTCGATTCATGATTCATGATTAATGATTTGATTCATGATTCATGATTCATGATTCAATTCATGATTCATGATTTATGATTAGATTCATGATTCATGATTTATGATTCAATTCATGATTCATGATTCTTGATTCATGATTCAATTCATGATTCATGATTCAATTCATGATTCATGATTCAAGATTCATGATTCATGATTCAATTCATGATTTGATTTATGATTCATGATTCATGATTCAAGATTCATGATTCATGATTCAATTCATGATTCATGATTTGATTTATGATTCATGATTCATGATTCATGATTCATGATTCATGATTCATGATTCATGATTCATGATTCCATTCATGATTCATGATTCATGATTCATGATTCAATTCATGATTCAATTCATGATTCTTGATTCATGATTTATGATTCAATTCATGATTCATGATTCGATTCATGATTCTTGATTCATAAATCATGATTTGATTAATGATTCATGATTCATGATTCAATTCATGATTCATGATTCATGATTCAATTTATGATTCATGATTCATGATTTAATTCATGATTCATGATTCATGATTCAATTCATGATTCATGATTCATGATTCAATTTATGATTCATGATTCATGATTTAATTCATGATTCATGATTCATGATTTGATTCATGATTCACGATTCATGATTAATGATTTGATTCATGATTCATGATTCAATTCATGATTCATGATTCATGATTCGATTCATGATTCATGATTAATGATTTGATTCATGATTCATGATTCATGATTCAATTCATGATTCATGATTTATGATTCGATTCATGATTCATGATTTATGATTCAATTCATGATTCATGATTCAAGATTCATGATTCATGATTCAATTCATGATTCATGATTCAATTCATGATTCATGATTCATGATTCATGATTCATGATTTATGATTCAATTCATGATTCATGATTCAATCAATGATTCATGATTCATGATTCAATTCATGATTCATGATTCATGATTCGATTCATGATTCATGATTCATGATTAATGATTCATGATTCGATTCATGATTCATGATTCATGATTTAATACATGATTCATGATTCATGATTCGATTCATGATTCATGATTCAATTTATGATTCATGATTCATGAATCATGATTTATGATTCGATTCATGATTCATGATTTATGATTCAATTCATGATTCATGATTTATGATTCAATTCATGATTCATGATTCATGATTAATGATTCAATGCATGATTCATGATTCAATTCATGATTCATGATTCAAGATTCATGATTCATGATTCAATTCATGAATCATGAATCGAATCATGAATCATGAATTGAATCATAAATCATGATTCATGATTCAATTCATGATTCATTATTCATAATTCAATTCATGATTCATGATTTGATTCATGATTCATGATTCAATTTATGATTCATGATTCATGATTCAATTCATGATTCATGATTCAATTCATGATTCATGATTCAATGTATGATTCATGATTCATGATTCAATTAATGATTCATGATTTAAATAATGATTCATGACTCAATTCATGATTCGATTCATGATTCAATTCATGATTCATGATTCGATTTATGAAACATGATTCATGATTCAATTCATGATTCATGATTCATGATTCAATTCATGATTCATGATTCAATTCATGATTCGATTCCTGATTCAATTCATAATTCATGATTCGATTCATGATTCAATTCATGATTCATGATTCGATTTATGAATCATGATTCATGATTCAATTCATGATTCATGATTCATGATTCAATTCATGATTCATGATTCAATTCATGATTCGATTCCTGATTCAATTCATGATTCATGATTCAATTCATGATTCATGATTCATGATTCAATTCATTATTCATGATTCTATTCATGATTCATGATTCATGATTCAAGATTCAATTCATGATTCATGACTCATGATTCATGATTCAATGTATGATTCATGATTCATGATTCAATTAATGATTCATGATTCAATGTATAATTCATGATTCATGATTCAATTAATGATTCATGATTTAAATAATGATTCATGACTGAATTCATGATTCGATTCATGATTCAATTTATGATTCAAGATTCGATTTATGAATCATGATTCATGATTCAATTCATGATTCAGGATTCATGATTCAATTCATGATTCATGATTCAATTCATTATTCGATTCCTGATTCAATTAATGATTCATGTTTCAATTCATGATTCATGATTCATGATTCAATTCATTATTCATGATTCTATTCATGATTCATGATTCGATTTATGATTCATGATTCATTATTCATGATTCGATTTATGATTCATGATTCATTATTCATGATTCGATTCATGATTCATGATTCAATTCATGATTCATGATTCAATTCATAATTCATGAGTTGATTCATGATTAATGATTCATGATTCAATTCATGATTCATGATTTAATTCATGATTCATGATTCATGATTCAATTCATGATTCAATTCATGATTCATTATTCATAATTTAATTCATGATTCATGATTTGATTCATGATTCATGATTCAATTTATGATTCATGATTCATGATTCAATTCATGATTCATGATTCATTATTCATGATTCATGATTCAATTCATGATTCATAATTCTTGATTCATGATTCAATTCATGATTCATGATTCGATTTATGATTCATGATTCATGATTCAATTCATGATTCATGATTCATGATTCAATTCATGATTCATTATTCAATTCATGATTCGATTCCTGATTCAATTCATGAATCATGATTCAATTCATGATTCATGATTCATGATTCAATTCATGATTTATGATTCAATTCATGATTCATGATTCAATTCATAATTCATGAGTTGATTCATGATTAATGATTCATGATTCAATTCATGATTCATGATTTAATTCATGATTCATGATTCATGATTCAATTCATGATTCAATTCATGATTCATTATTCATAATTTAATTCATGATTCATGATTCATGATTCAATTTATGATTCATGATTCATGATTCAATTCCTGATTCATGATTCATTATTCATGATTCATGATTCAATTCATGATTCATAATTCTTGATTCATGATTCAATTCATGATTCATGATACAATGTATGATTCATGATTCATGATTCAATTAATGATTCATGATTTAAATAATGATTCATGACTCAATTCATGATTCGATTCATGATTCAATTCATGATTCATGATTCGATTTATGAATCATGATTCATGATTCAATTCATGATTCATGATTCATGATTCAATTCATGATTCATGATTCAATTCATGATTCGATTCCTGATTCAATTCATGAATCATGATTCAATTCATGATTCATGATTCATGATTCAATTCATTATTCATGATTCTATTCATGATTCATGATTCAAGATCCAATTCATGATTCATGACTCATGATTCATGACTCATGATTAATGATTCAATTCATGTTTCATGATTCATGATTCAATTCATGATTCATGATTCATGATTCATGATTCATGATTCATGATTTATGATTCAATTCATGATTCATGATTCATGATTCATGATTTATGATTCAATTCATGATTCATGATTCATGATTCATGATTCAATTCATGATTCATAATTCATGATTCATGATTTATGATTTGATTCATGATTCATGATTCAATTCATGATTCATGATTCATGATTCATGATTCATGATTTATGATTCAATTCATGATTCATGATTCAATTCATGATTCATGATTCATGATTCGATTCATGATTCATGATTCATGATTAATGATTCATGATTCAATTCATGATTCATAATTCATGATTTAATTCATGATTCATGATTCGATTCATGATTCATGATTCATGAATCATGATTTATGATTCGATTCATGATTCATGATTTATGATTCAATTCATGATTCATGATTCATGATTAATGATTCAATTCATGATTCATGATTCAATTCATGATTCATGATTCAAGATTCATGATTCATGATTCAATTCATGATTCATGATTCGATTTATGATTCATGATTCATGATTCAATTCATGATTCATGATTCATGATTCAATTCATGATTCATGAATCATGATTCAATTCATGATGCATAATTCATGATTCATGATTCAATTCATGATTCATGATTCATGATTCATGATTCATGATTCGATTCATGATTCATGATTTATGATTCAATTCATGATTCATGATTCATGATTCATGATTCAATTCATGATTCATAATTCATGATTCATGATTCAATTCATGATTCATAATTCATGATTCATGATTTGAATCATGATTCAGGATTCAATTCATGATTCATGATTCATGATTCATGATTCATGATTCGATTCATGATTCATGATTTATGATTTAATTCATGATTCATGATTCATGATTCAATTCATGATTCATGATTCAATTCATGATTCATGATTCATGATTAATGATTTGATTCATGATTCATGATTCAATGTATAATTCATGATTCATGATTCAGTTAATGATTCATGATTTAAATAATGATTCATGACTCAATTCATGATTCGATTCATGATTCAATTCATGATTCATGATTCAATTCATGATTCATGATTCATGATTCAATTCATTATTCATGATTCTATTCATGATTCATGATTCATGATTAAAGATTCATGATTCAATTCATGATTCATGATTCAATTCATGATTCGATTCCTGATTCAATTCATGATTCATGATTCAATTCATGATTCATGATTCATGATTCAATTCATTATTCATGATTCTATTCATGATTCATGATTCATGATTCAAGATTCAATTCATGATTCATGACTCATGATTCATGATTCATGATTAATGATTCAATTCATGATTCATGATTTATGATTCAATTCATGATTCATGATTCGATTCATGATTCATGATTCATGATTCAATTCATGATTCATGATTTATGATTCAATTCATGATTCATGATTCATGATTTATGATTCAATTCATGATTCATGATTAATGATTCATGATTCGATTTATGAATCATGATTCATGATTCAATTCATATTTCATGATTCAATTCATGATTCATGATTCAATTCATGATTCGATTCCTGATTCAATTCATGATTCATGATTCAATTCATGATTCATGATTCATGATTCAATTCATTATTCATGATTCTATTCATGATTCATGATTCATGATTCAAGATTCAATTCATGATTCATGACTCATGATTCATGATTCATGATTTATGATTCAATTCATGATTCATGATTCATGATTCAATTCATGATTCATGGTTCGATTCATGATTCATGATTCATGATTCAATTCATGATTCATGATTTATGATTCAATTCATGATTCATGATTCATGATTCATGATTTATGATTTAATTCATGATTCATGATTAATGATTCATGATTCATGATTCAATTCATGATTCATAATTCATGATTCATGATTTATGATTTGATTCATGATTCATGATTCAATTCATGATTCATGATTCATGATTCATGATTCATGATTTATGATTCAATTCATGATTCATGATTCAATCAATGATTCATGATTCATGATTCAATTCATGATTCATGATTCATGATTCGATTCATGATTCATGATTCATGATTAATGATTCATGATTCGATTCATGATTCATGATTCATGATTTAATACATGCTTCATGATTCATGATTCGATTCATGATTCATGATTCATGATTCAATTTATGATTCATGATTCATGAATCATGATTTATGATTCGATTCATGATTCATGATTTATGATTCAATTCATGATTCATGATTCATGATTAATGATTCAATGCATGATTCATGATTCAATTCATGATTCATGATTCAATTCATGATTCATGATTCAATTCATGATTCGATTCCTGATTCAATTCATGATTCATGATTCAATTCATGATTCATGATTCATGATTCAATTCATTATTCATGATTCTATTCATGATTCATGATTCATGATTCATGATTCAATTCATGATTCAATTCATGATTCATTATTCATAATTTAATTCATGATTCATGATTCATGATTCAATTTATGATTCATGATTCATGATTCAATTCCTGATTCATGATTCATTATTCATGATTCATGATTCAATTCATGATTCATAATTCTTGATTCATGATTCAATTCATGATTCATGATACAATGTATGATTCATGATTCATGATTCAATTAATGATTCATGATTTAAATAATGATTCATGACTCAATTCATGATTCGATTCATGATTCAATTCATGATTAATGATTCGATTTATGAATCATGATTCATGATTCAATTCATGATTCATGATTCATGATTCAATTCATGATTCATGATTCAATTCATGATTCGATTCCTGATTCAATTCATGAATCATGATTCAATTCATGATTCATGATTCATGATTCAATTCATTATTCATGATTCTATTCATGATTCATGATTCAAGATCCAATTCATGATTCATGACTCATGATTCATGACTCATGATTAATGATTCAATTCATGTTTCATGATTCATGATTCAATTCATGATTCATGATTCATGATTCATGATTCATGATTCATGATTTATGATTCAATTCATGATTCATGATTCATGATTCATGATTTATGATTCAATTCATGATTCATGATTCATGATTCATGATTCAATTCATGATTCATAATTCATGATTCATGATTTATGATTTGATTCATGATTCATGATTCAATTCATGATTCATGATTCATGATTCATGATTCATGATTTATGATTCAATTCATGATTCATGATTCAATTCATGATTCATGATTCATGATTCGATTCATGATTCATGATTCATGATTAATGATTCATGATTCAATTCATGATTCATAATTCATGATTTAATTCATGATTCATGATTCGATTCATGATTCATGATTCATGAATCATGATTTATGATTCGATTCATGATTCATGATTTATGATTCAATTCATGATTCATGATTCATGATTAATGATTCAATTCATGATTCATGATTCAATTCATGATTCATGATTCAAGATTCATGATTCATGATTCAATTCATGATTCATGATTCGATTTATGATTCATGATTCATGATTCAATTCATGATTCATGATTCATGATTCAATTCATGATTCATGAATCATGATTCAATTCATGATGCATAATTCATGATTCATGATTCAATTCATGATTCATGATTCATGATTCATGATTCATGATTCGATTCATGATTCATGATTTATGATTCAATTCATGATTCATGATTCATGATTCATGATTCAATTCATGATTCATAATTCATGATTCATGATTCAATTCATGATTCATAATTCATGATTCATGATTTGAATCATGATTCAGGATTCAATTCATGATTCATGATTCATGATTCATGATTCATGATTCGATTCATGATTCATGATTTATGATTTAATTCATGATTCATGATTCATGATTCAATTCATGATTCATGATTCAATTCATGATTCATGATTCATGATTAATGATTTGATTCATGATTCATGATTCAATGTATAATTCATGATTCATGATTCAGTTAATGATTCATGATTTAAATAATGATTCATGACTCAATTCATGATTCGATTCATGATTCAATTCATGATTCATGATTCAATTCATGATTCATGATTCATGATTCAATTCATTATTCATGATTCTATTCATGATTCATGATTCATGATTAAAGATTCATGATTCAATTCATGATTCATGATTCAATTCATGATTCGATTCCTGATTCAATTCATGATTCATGATTCAATTCATGATTCATGATTCATGATTCAATTCATTATTCATGATTCTATTCATGATTCATGATTCATGATTCAAGATTCAATTCATGATTCATGACTCATGATTCATGATTCATGATTAATGATTCAATTCATGATTCATGATTTATGATTCAATTCATGATTCATGATTCGATTCATGATTCATGATTCATGATTCAATTCATGATTCATGATTTATGATTCAATTCATGATTCATGATTCATGATTTATGATTCAATTCATGATTCATGATTAATGATTCATGATTCGATTTATGAATCATGATTCATGATTCAATTCATATTTCATGATTCAATTCATGATTCATGATTCAATTCATGATTCGATTCCTGATTCAATTCATGATTCATGATTCAATTCATGATTCATGATTCATGATTCAATTCATTATTCATGATTCTATTCATGATTCATGATTCATGATTCAAGATTCAATTCATGATTCATGACTCATGATTCATGATTTATGATTCAATTCATGATTCATGATTCATGATTCAATTCATGATTCATGGTTCGATTCATGATTCATGATTCATGATTCAATTCATGATTCATGATTTATGATTCAATTCATGATTCATGATTCATGATTCATGATTTATGATTTAATTCATGATTCATGATTAATGATTCATGATTCATGATTCAATTCATGATTCATAATTCATGATTCATGATTTATGATTTGATTCATGATTCATGATTCAATTCATGATTCATGATTCATGATTCATGATTCATGATTTATGATTCAATTCATGATTCATGATTCAATCAATGATTCATGATTCATGATTCAATTCATGATTCATGATTCATGATTCGATTCATGATTCATGATTCATGATTAATGATTCATGATTCGATTCATGATTCATGATTCATGATTTAATACATGCTTCATGATTCATGATTCGATTCATGATTCATGATTCATGATTCAATTTATGATTCATGATTCATGAATCATGATTTATGATTCGATTCATGATTCATGATTTATGATTCAATTCATGATTCATGATTCATGATTAATGATTCAATGCATGATTCATGATTCAATTCATGATTCATGATTCAATTCATGATTCATGATTCAATTCATGATTCGATTCCTGATTCAATTCATGATTCATGATTCAATTCATGATTCATGATTCATGATTCAATTCATTATTCATGATTCTATTCATGATTCATGATTCATGATTCAAGATTCAATTCATGATTCATGACTCATGATTCATGATTCATGATTTATGATTCAATTCATGATTCATGATTCATGATTCAATTCATGATTCATGGTTCGATTCATGATTCATGATTCATGATTCAATTCATGATTCATGATTTATGATTCAATTCATGATTCATGATTCATGATTCATGATTTATGATTTAATTCATGATTAATGATTCATGATTCATGATTCAATTCATGATTCATAATTCATGATTCATGATTTATTATTTGATTCATGATTCAATTCATGATTCATGATTCATGATTTATGACTCAATTCATGATTCATGATTCATGATTCGATTCATGATTCATGATTCATGATTCATGATTCATGATTCGATTCATGATTCATGATTCATGATTAATGATTCATGATTCGATTCATGATTCATGATTCATGATTTAATACATGATTCATGATTCATGATTCGATTCATGATTCATGATTCATGATTCAATTTATGATTCATGATTCATGAATCATGATTTATGATTCGATTCATGATTCATGATTCATGATTTATGATTCAATTCATGATTCATGATTCATGATTAATGATTCAATGCATGATTCATGATTCAATTCATGATTCATGATTCGAGTTATGATTCATGATTCATGATTCATGATTCATGATTCATGATTCAATTCATGATTCATGAATCATGATTCAATTCATGATGCATAATTCATGATTCATGATTCAATTCATGATTCATAATTCATGATTCATGATTCATGATTCGATTCATGATTCATGATTTATGATTCAATTCATGATTCATGATTCATGATTCATGATTCAATTCATGATTCATAATTCATGATTCATGATTCAATTCATGATTCATAATTCATGATTCATGATTCATGATTTGAATCATGATTCAGGATTCAATTCATGATTCATGATTCATGATTCATGATTCATTATTTATGATTCGATTCATGATTCATGATTCAATTATTGATTCATGATTCATGATTTATGATTTATGATTCATGATTCATGATTCATGATTCATGACTCATGATTCGATTCATGATTCATGATTCATGATTAATGACTCATGATTCGATTCATGATTCATGATTCATGATTAATGATTCATGATTTGATTCATGATTCATGATTCATGATTTAATTCATGATTCATGATTCATGATTCAATTCATGATTCATGATTCATGATTTATGATTCCATTCATGATTCATGATTTATGATTCAATTCATGATTTATGATTCATGATTCAATTCATGATTCATGATTCAATTCATGATTGATGATTTAAGATTCATGATTCATGATTCAATTCATGATTCATGATTTGATTTATGATTCATGATTCATGATTCATGATTCATGATTCATGATTCATGATTCAATTCATGATTCATGATTCAATTAATGATTCATGATTCATGATTCAATTCATAATTCATGATTCATGATTTAATTCATGATTAATGATTCATGATTCATGATTCATGATTCA
The DNA here is from genome assembly GCF_038048845.1 of Mixophyes fleayi. Lineage (NCBI taxonomy): Eukaryota > Metazoa > Chordata > Amphibia > Anura > Limnodynastidae > Mixophyes > Mixophyes fleayi. The sequence goes on along the minus strand of NW_027446895.1, from coordinate 30,648 downwards.
TGATTCGATTCATGATTCATGATTCATGATTAATGATTCCTAATTCGATTCATGATTCATGATTCGATTCATGATTCATTTAATTCATGATTCATGATTCATGATTCGATTCATGATTCATGATTCATGATTAATGATTTGATTCATGATTCGATTCATGATTCATGATTAATGATTTGATTCATGATTCATGATTCATGATTCAATTCATGATTCATGATTTATGATTCGATTCATGATTCATGATTTATGATTCAATTCATGATTCATGATTCTTGATTCATGATTCAATTCATGATTCATGATTCAATTCATGATTCATGATTCAAGATTCATGATTCATGATTCAATTCATGATTTGATTTATGATTCATGATTCATGATTCAAGATTCATGATTCATGATTCAATTCATGATTCATGATTTGATTTATGATTCATGATTCATGATTCATGATTCATGATTCATGATTCATGATTCCTTTCATGATTCATGATTCATGATTCATGATTCAATTCATGATTCTTGATTCATGATTTATGATTCAATTCATGATTCATGATTCGATTCATGATTCTTGATTCATAAATCATGATTTGATTAATGATTCATGATTCATGATTCAATTCATGATTCATGATTCATGATTCAATTTATGATTCATGATTCATGATTTAATTCATGATTCATGATTCATGATTCGATTCATGATTCATGATTCATGATTAATGATTTGATTCATGATTCATGATTCAATTCATGATTCATGATTCATGATTCGATTCATGATTCATGATTAATGATTTGATTCATGATTCATGATTCATGATTCAATTCATGATTCATGATTTATGATTCGATTCATGATTCATGATTTATGATTCAATTCATGATTCATGATTCATGATTCATGATTCAATTCATGAATTATGATTCAATTCATGATTCATGATTCAAGATTCATGATTCATGATTCAATTCATGATTCATGATTCAATTCATGATTCATGATTTGATTTATGATTCATGATTCATAATTCAATTCATGATTCATGATTCATGATTCATGATTCATGATTCCATTCATGACTCATGATTCATGATTCATGATTCAATTCATGATTCATGATTTGATTCATGATTCATGATTCAATTTATGATTCATGATTCATGATTCAATTCATGATTCATGATTCAATTCATGATTCATGATTCAATTCATGATTCATAATTCTTGAATTATGATTCAATTCATGATTCATGATTCAATGTATGATTCATGATTCAATTAATGATTCATGATTTAAATAATGATTCATGACTCAATTCATGATTCAATTCATGATTCAATTCATGATTCATGATTCGATTTATGAATCATGATTCATGATTCAATTCATGATTCATGATTCATGATTCAGGATTCATGATTCATGATTCAATTCATGATTCATGATTTGATTTATGATTCATGATTCATAATTCAATTCATGATTCATGATTCATGATTCAGGATTCATGATTCATGATTCATGATTCATGATTCATGATTCAATTCATGATTCTTGATTCATGATTTATGATTCAATTCATGATTCATGATTCAATTCATGATTCATGATTCATGATTTGATTAATGATTCAATTCATGATTCTTGATTCATGATTCATGATTCATGATTCATTAATCATGATTCGATTCATGATTCATGATTCAATTTATGATTCATGATTCATGATTTAATTCATGATTCATGATTCATGATTCGATTCATGATTCGATTCATGATTCATGATTCATGATTCAATTTATGATTCATTATTCATGATTTAATTCATGATTCATGATTCATGATTCGATTCATGATTCATGATTCATGATTAATGATTTGATTCATGATTCATGATTCAATTCATGATTCATGATTCATGATTCAATTCATGATTCATGATTCAAGATTCATGATTCATGATTCAATTCATGATTTATGATACAATTCATGATTCATTATTCATGATTCATGATCCATGATTCATGATTCATGATTCATGATTCCATTCATGATTCATTATTCATGATTCATTATTCAATTCATGATTCAATTCATGATTCTTGATTCATGATTTATGATTCAATTCATGATTCATGATTCGATTCATGATTCTTGATTCATGATTCATGATGTGATTAATGATTCATGATTCAATTCATGATTCATGATTCATGATTCATTAATCATGATTCGATTCATGATTCGATTCATGATTCATGATTCATGATTCAATTTATGATTCTTGATTCATGATTCATGATTCGATTCATGATTCATGATTCAATTCATGATTCAATTCATGATTCATGATTCATGATTCAAGATTCAATTCATGATTCATGATTCGATTTATGATTCATGATTCATTATTCATGATTCGATTCATGATTCATGATTCAATTCATGATTTATGAGTTGATTCATGATTAATGATTCATGATTCAATTCATGATTCATGATTTAATTCATGATTCATGATTCATGATTCAATTCATGATTCAATTCATGATTCATTATTCATAATTCAATTCATGATTCATGATTTGATTCATGATTCATGATTCAATTTATGATTCATGATTCATGATTCAATTCATGATTCATGATTCAATTCATGATTCATGATTCATTATTCATGATTCATGATTCAATGTATGATTCATGATTCGATTCATGATTCTTGATTCATGATTCATGATTTGATTAATGATTCATGATTCAATTCATGATTCATGATTCAATTCATAATTCATGAGTTGATTCATGATTAATGATTCATGATTCAATTCATGATTCATGATTTAATTCATGATTCATGATTCATGATTCAATTCATGATTCAATTCATGATTCATTATTCATAATTCAATTCATGATTCATGATTTGATTCATGATTCATGATTCAATTTATGATTCATGATTCATGATTCAATTCATGATTCATGATTCAATTCATGATTCATGATTCATTATTCATGATTCATGATTCAATGTATGATTCATGATTCAATTCATGATTCATGATTCATGATTCATTAATCATGATTCGATTCATGATTCGATTCATGATTCATGATTCATGATTTAATTTATGATTCTTGATTCATGATTCAAGATTCAATTCATGATTCATGATTCGATTCATGATTCGATTCATGATTCTTGATTCAATTCATGATTCAATTCATGATTCATGATTCATGATTCAAGATTCAATTCATGATTCGATTTATGATTCATGATTCATTATTCATGATTCGATTCATGATTCATGATTCAATTTATGATTCTTGATTCATGATTCAAGATTCAATTCATGATTCATGATTCGATTCATGATTCTTAATTCAATTCATGATTCAATTCATGATTCATGATTCATGATTCAAATTCAATTCATGATTCGATTTATGATTCATGATTCATTATTCATGATTTGATTCATGATTCATGATTCAATTCATGATTCATGATTCAATTCATAATTCATGATTCAATTCATAATTCATAAGTTGAATCATGATTAATGATTCATGATTTAATTCATGATTCATGATTTAATTCATGATTCATGATTCAATTCATGATTTAATTCATGATTCATTATTCATAATTCAATTCATGATTCATGATTTGATTCATGATTCATGATTCAATTTATGATTCATGATTCATGATTCAATTCATGATTCATGATTCAATTCATGATTCATGATTCATAATTCATGATTCATGATTCATGATTTGATTCATGATTCATGATTCAATTCATGATTAATGATTCATGATTCATGATTTATGATTCGATTCATGATTCATGATTCAATTAATGATTCATGATTCATGATTCAATTCATAATTCATGATTCATGATTCATGATTTATGATTCGATTCATGATTCATGATTCAATTAATGATTCATGATTCATGATTCAATTCATAATTCATGATTCATGATTTAATTCATGATTCATGATTTAATTCATGATTCATGATTCGATTCATGATTCATGATTCATGATTAATGATTCCTAATTCGATTCATGATTCATGATTCGATTCATGATTCATGATTCATGATTTAACTCATGATTCATTATTCATGATTCGATTCATGATTCATGAATTATGATTAATGATTTGATTCATGATTCGATTCATGATTCAAGATTAATGATTTGATTCATGATTCATGATTCATGATTCAATTCATGATTCATGATTTATGATTCGATTCATGATTCATGATTTATGATTCAATTCATGATTCATGATTCTTGATTCATGATTCAATTCATGATTCATGATTCAATTCATGATTCATGATTCAAGATTCATGATTCATGATTCAATTCATGATTCATGATTTGATTTATGATTCATGATTCATGATTCAAGATTCATGATTCATGATTCAATTCATGATTCATGATTTGATTTATGATTCATGATTCATGATTCATGATTCATGATTCCATTCATGATTCATGATTCATGATTCATGATTCATGATTCATGATTCAATCCATGATTCAATTCATGATTCTTGATTCATGATTTATGATTCAATTCATGATTCATGATTCGATTCATGATTCTTGATTCATGATTCATGATTTGATTAATGATTCATGATTCATGATTCAATTTATGATTCATGATTCCTGATTTAATCCATGATTCATGATTCATGATTCGATTCATGATTCATAATTCATGATTAATGATTTAATTCATGATTCATGATTCAATTCATGATTCATGATTCATGATTCATGATTCGATTCATGATTCATGATTAATGATTTGATTCATGATTCATGATTCATGATTCAATTCATGATTCATGATTTATTATTCGATTCATGATTCATGATTTATGATTCAATTCATGATTCATGATTCATGATTCATGATTCAATTCATGATTCATGATTCAATTCATGATTCATGATTTGATTTATGATTCATGATTCATGATTCAAGATTCATGATTCATGATTCAATTCATGATTCATGATTTGATTTATGATTCATGATTCATAATTCAATTCATGATTCATGATTCAATTCATGATTTTTGATTCATGATTTATGATTCAATTCATGATTCATGATTCGATTCATGATTCATGATTCATGATTTGATTAATGATTCATGATTCATGATTCAATTCATGATTCATGATTCATGATTCATAAATCATGATTCGATTCATGATTCGATTCATGATTCATGATTCATGATTCAATTTATGATTCATGATTCATGATTTAATTCATGATTCATGATTCATGATTCGACTCATGATTCATGATTCATGATTAATGATTTGATTCATGATTCATGATTCAATTCATGATTCATGATTAATGATTTGATTCATGATTCATGATTCATGATTCAATTCATGATTCATGATTTATGATCCGATTCATGATTCATGATTTATGATTCAATTCATGATTCATTATTCATGATTCATGATTCAATCCATGATTCATGATTCAATTCATGATTCATGATTCAAGATTCATGATTCATGATTCAATTCATGATTCATGATTTGATTTATGATTCATGATTCATAATTCAATTCATGATTCATGATTCATGATTCATGATTCATGATTCCATTCATGACTCATGATTCATGATTCATGATTCAATTCATGATTCATGATTTGATTCATGATTCATGATTCAATTTATGATTCATGATTCATGATTCAATTCATGATTCATGATTCAATTCATGATTCATGATTCATTATTCATGATTCATGATTCAATTCATGATTCATAATTCTTGAATTATGATTCAATTCATGATTCATGATTCAATGTATGATTCATGATTCAATTAATGATTCATGATTTAAATAATGATTCATGACTCAATTCATGATTCAATTCATGATTCAATTCATGATTCATGATTCGATTTATGAATCATGATTCATGATTCAATTCATGATTCATGATTCATGATTCAATTCATGATTCATGATTCAATTCATTATTCGATTCCTGATTCAATTCATGATTCATGATTCAATTCATGATTCAATTCATGATTCATGATTCGATTTATGAATCATGATTCATGATTCAATTCATGATTCATGATTCATGATTCAATTCATGATTCATGATTCAATTCATGATTCGATTCCTGATTCAATTCATGATTCATGATTCAATTCATGATTCATGATTCATGATTCAATTCATTATTCATGATTCAATTCATGATTCATGATTCAATTCATGATTCATGATTCATGATTCAATTCATTATTCATGATTCTATTCATGATTCATGATTCATGATTAAAGATTCAATTCATGATTCATGACTCATGATTCATGATTCAATGTATGATTCATAATTCATGATTCAATTAATGATTCATGATTCAATGTATGATTCATGATTCATGATTCAATTAATGATTCATGATTTAAATAATGATTCATGACTCAATTCATGATTCGATTCATGATTCAATTCATGATTCATGATTCGATTTATGAATCATGATTCATGATTCAATTCATGATTCAGGATTCATGATTCAATTCATGATTCATGATTCAATTCATGATTTGATTCCTGATTCAATTCATGATTCATGTTTCAATTCATGATTCATGATTCATGATTCAATTCATTATTCATGATTCTATTCATGATTCATGATTCATGATTCAAGATTCAATTCATGATTTATGAATCATGATTCATGATTCAATTCATGATTCAATTCATGATTCATGATTCAATTCATGATTCGATTCCTGATTTAATTCATGATTAATGATTCAATTCATGATTCATGATTTATGATTCAATTCATGATTCATGATTCGATTCATGATTCATGATTCATGATTCAATTCATGATTCATGATTTATGATTCAATTCATGATTCATGATTCATGATTCATGATTTATGATTCAATTCATGATTCATGATTCATGATTCATGATTCATAATCCATGATTCATGATTTATCATTTGATTCATGATTCATAATCCATGATTCATGATTTATCATTTGATTCATGATTCATGATTCAATCAATGATTCATGATTCATGATTCAATTCATGATTCATGATTCAATTCATGATTCATGATTCATGATTCGATTCATGATTCATGATTCATGATTCATGATTTAATTCATGATTCATGATTCATGATTCGATTCATGATTCATGATTCATGATTTAATTCATGATTCATGATTCATGAATTATGATTTATGATTCGATTCATGATTCATGATTTATGATTCAATTCATGATTCATGATTAATGATTCAATTCATGATTCATGATTCAATTCATGATTCATGATTCAAGATTCATGATTCATGATTCAATTCATGATTCATGATTCGATTTATGATTCATGATTCATGTTTCAATTCATGATTCATGATTCATGATTCATGATTCATGATTCAATTCATGATTCATGAATCATGATTCAATTCATGATGCATAATTCATGATTCATGATTCGATTCATGATGCATAATTCATGATTGATGATTCGATTCATGATTTATGATTCATGATTCGATTCATGATTCATGATTTATGATTCAATTCATGATTCATGATTCATGATTCATGATTCAATTCATGATTCATAATTCATGATTCATGATTCATGATTTGAATCATGATTCAATTCATGATTCATAATTCATGATTCATGATTCATGATTTGAGCCATGATTCAGGATTCAATTCATGATTCATGATTCATGATTCATGATTCATTATTTATGATTTGATTCATGATTCATGATTCAATTAATGATTCATGATTCATGATTCAAATTATGATTCATGATTCATGATTTATGATTCATGATTCATGATTCATGATTCATGACTCATGATTCGATTCATGATTCATGATTCATGATTAGTGTTTCATGATTCGATTCATGATTCATGATTTATGATTTAATTCATAATTCATGATTCATGATTCAATTCATGATTCATGATTCATGATTCGATTCATGATTCATGATTAATGCATTTGATTCATGATTCATGATTCATGATTCAATTCATGATTCATGATTCATGATTTATGATTTATGATTCGATTCATGATTCATGATTCAATTCATGATTCATGATTCATGATTTATGATTTATGATTCGATTCATGATTCATGATTTAATTCATGATTCATGATTCAATTCATGATTCATGATTCAATTCATGATTTATTCATGATTTATGTTTCATGATCCATGATTCAATTCATGATTCATGATTCAATTCATGATTCAATTCATGATTCATGATTCAATTCATGATTCATGATTCAATTCATGATTCATGATTCAATTCATGATTCATGATTCAATTCATGATTCATGATTCAAGATTCATGATTCATGATTCAATGCATGATTCATGATTTGATTTATGATTCATGATTCATGATTCTTGATTCATGATTCAATTCATGATTCATGATTTGATTTATGATTCATGATTCATAATTCAATCATGATTCATGATTCATGATTCATGATTCCATTCATGATTCATGATTCATGATTCAATTCATGATTCAATTCAAGATTCTTGACTCATGATTTATGATTCAATTCATGATTCATGATTCGATTCATGATTCTTGATTCATCATTCATGATTTGATTAATGATTCATGATTCATAATTCAATTCATGATTCATGATTCATGATTCAATTTATGATTCATGATTCATAATTTAATTCATGATTCATGATTCATGATTCGATTCATGATTCATGATTCATGATTAATGATTTGATTCATGATTCATGATTCAATTCATGATTCATGATTCATGATTCGATTCATGATTCATGATTCATGATTTAATTCATGATTCATGATTCATGATTCGATTCATGATTCATGATTATTGATTTGATTCATGATTCATGATTCAATTCATGATTCATGATTCATGATTCGATTCATGATTCATGATTAATGATTTAATTCATGATTCATGATTCATGATTCAATTCATGATTCATGATTTATGATTCAATTCATGATTCATGATTTATGATTCAATTCATGATTCATGATTCATGATTCAATTCATGATTCATGATTTATGATTCGATTCATGATTCATGATTTATGATTCAATTCATGATTCATGATTCATGATTCATGATTCAATTCATGATTCATGATTCAATTCATGATTCATGATTCAAGATTCATGATTCATGATTCAATTCATGATTCATGATTTGATTTATGATTCATGATTCATGATTCAAGATTCATGATTCATGATTCAATTCATGATTCATGATTTGATTTATGATTCATGATTCATAATTCAATTCATGATTCATGATTCAGGATTCATGATTCATGATTCATGATTCATGATTCATGATTCAATTCATGATTCTTGATTCATGATTTATGATTCAATTCATGATTCATGATTCAATTCATGATTCATGATTCATGATTTGATTAATGATTCAATTCATGATTCTTGATTCATGATTCTCGATTCATGATTCATTAATCATGATTCGATTCATGATTCATGATTCAATCTATGATTCATGATTCATGATTTAATTCATGATTCATGATTCATGATTCGATTCATGATTCGATTCATGATTCATGATTCATGATTCAATTTATGATTCATGATTCATGATTTAATTCATGATTCATGATTCATGATTCGATTCATGATTCATGATTCATGATTAATGATTTGATTCATGATTCATGATTCAATTCATGATTCATGATTCATGATTCAATTCATGATTCATGATTCAAGATTCATGATTCATGATTCAATTCATGATTTATGATTCAATTCATGATTCATTATTCATGATTCATGATCCATGATTCATGATTCATGATTCATGATTCCATTCATGATTCATGATTCATGATTCAATTCATGATTCAATTCATGATTCTTGATTCATGATTTATGATTCAATTCATGATTCATGATTCGATTCATGATTCTTGATTCATGATTCATGATGTGATTAATGATTCATGATTCAATTCATGATTCATGATTCATGATTCAATTTATGATTCTTGATTCATGATTCATGATTCGATTCATGATTCATGATTCAATTCATGATTCAATTCATGATTCATGATTCATGATTCAAGATTCAATTCATGATTCATGATTCGATTTATGATTCATGATTCATTATTCATGATTCGATTCATGATTCATGATTCAATTCATGATTCATGATTCAATTCATAATTCATGAGTTGATTCATGATTCGATTCCTGATTCAATTAATGATTCATGTTTCAATTCATGATTCATTATTCATGATTCAATTCATTATTCATGATTCTATTCATGATTCATGATTCGATTTATGATTCATGATTCATTATTCATGATTCGATTTATGATTCATGATTCATTATTCATGATTCGATTCATGATTCATGATTCAATTCATGATTCATGATTCAATTCATAATTCATGAGTTGATTCATGATTAATGATTCATGATTCAATTCATGATTCATGATTTAATTCATGATTCATGATTCATGATTCAATTCATGATTCAATTCATGATTCATTATCCATAATTTAATTCATGATTCATGATTTGATTCATGATTCATGATTCAATTTATGATTCATGATTCAAGATTCAATTCATGATTCATGATTCAATTCATGATTCATAATTCTTGATTCATGATTCAATTCATGATTCATGATTCAATTAATGATTCATGATTTAAATAATGATTCATGACTCAATTCATGATTCGATTCATGATTCAATTCATGATTCATGATTCGATTTATGAATCATGATTCATGATTCAATTCATGATTCATGATTCATGATTCAATTCATGATTCATGATTCAATTCTTGATTCGATTCCTGATTCAATTCATGAATCATGATTCAATTCATGATTCATGATTCATGATTCAATTCATTATTCATGATTCTATTCATGATTCATGATTCAAGATTCAATTCATGATTCATGACTCATGATTCATGACTCATGATTAATGATTCAATTCATGTTTCATGATTCATGATTCAATTCATGATTCATGATTCATGATTCATGATTCATGATTCATGATTTATGATTTAATTCATGATTCATGATTCATGATTCATGATTTATGATTCAATTCATGATTCATGATTCATGATTCATGATTCAATTCATGATTCATAATTCATGATTCATGATTTATGATTTGATTCATGATTCATGATTCAATTCATGATTCATGATTCATGATTCATGATTTATGATTCAATTCATGATTCATGATTCAATTCATGATTCATGATTCATGATTCGATTCATGATTCATGATTCATGATTAATGATTCATGATTCAATTCATGATTCATAATTCATGATTTAATTCATGATTCATGATTCGATTCATGATTCATGATTCATGAATCATTAATTTATGATTCGATTCATGATTCATGATTTATGATTCAATTCATGATTCATGATTCATGATTAATGATTCAATTCATGATTCATGATTCAATTCATGATTCATGATTCAAGATTCATGATTCATGATTCAATTCATGATTCATGATTCGATTTATGATTCATGATTCATGATTCAATTCATGATTCATGATTCATGATTCAATTCATGATTCATGAATCATGATTCAATTCATGATGCATAATTCATGATTCATGATTCAATTCATGATTCATGATTCATGATTCATGATTCATGATTCGATTCATGATTCATGATTTATGATTCAATTCATGATTCATGATTCATGATTCATGATTCAATTCATGATTCATAATTCATGATTCATGATTCAATTCATGATTCATAATTCATGATTCATGATTTGAATCATGATTCAGGATTCAATTCATGATTCATGATTCATGATTCATGATTCATGACTCATGATTCGATTCATGATTCATGATTCATGATTCATGTTTCATGATTCGATTCATGATTCATGATTTATGATTTAATTCATGATTCATGATTCATGATTCAATTCATGATTCATGATTCGATTCATGATTCATGATTCATGATTAATGATTTGATTCATGATTCATGATTTAATGTATGATTCATGATTCATGATTCAGTTAATGATTCATGATTTAAATAATGATTCATGACTCAATTCATGATTCGATTCATGATTCAATTCATGATTCATGATTCAATTCATGATTCATGATTCAATTCATTATTCATGATTCTATTCATGATTCATGATTCATGATTAAAGATTCATGATTCAATTCATGATTCATGATTCAATTCATGATTCGATTCCTGATTCAATTCATGATTCAGGATTCAATTCATGATTCATGATTCATGATTCAATTCATTATTCATGATTCTATTCATGATTCATGATTCATGATTCAAGATTCAATTCATGATTCATGACTCATGATTCATGATTCATGATTAATGATTCAATTCATGATTCATGATTTATGATTCAATTCATGATTCATGATTCGATTCATGATTCATGATTCATGATTCAATTCATGATTCATGATTTATGATTCAATTCATGATTCATGATTCATGATTTATGATTCAATTCATGATTCATGATTAATGATTCATGATTCGATTTATGAATCATGATTCATGATTCAATTCATGATTCATGATTCAATTCATGATTCATGATTCAATTCATGATTCGATTCCTGATTCAATTCATGATTCATGATTCAATTCATGATTCATGATTCATGATTCAATTCATTATTCATGATTCTATTCATGATTCATGATTCATGATTCAAGATTCAATTCATGATTCATGACTCATGATTCATGATTCATGATTTATGATTCAATTCATGATTCATGATTCATGATTCAATTCATGATTCATGGTTCGATTCATTAATCATGATTCATGATTCAATTCATGATTCATGATTTATGATTCAATTCATGATTCATGATTCATGATTTATGATTTAATTCATGATTCATGATTAATGATTCATGATTCATGATTCAATTCATGATTCATAATTCATGATTCATGATTTATGATTTGATTCATGATTCATGATTCAATTCATGATTCATGATTCATGATTCATGATTCATGATTTATGATTCAATTCATGATTCATGATTCAATCAATGATTCATGATTCAATTCATTATTCATGATTCTATTCATGATTCATGATTCAAGATTCAATTCATGATTCATGACTCATGATTCATGACTCATGATTAATGATTCAATTCATGTTTCATGATTCATGATTCAATTCATGATTCATGATTCATGATTCATGATTCATGATTCATGATTTATGATTCAATTCATGATTCATGATTCATGATTCATGATTCATGATTTATGATTCAATTCATGATTCATGATTCATGATTCATGATTCAATTCATGATTCATAATTCATGATTCATGATTTATGATTTGATTCATGATTCATGATTCAATTCATGATTCATGATTCATGATTCATGATTTATGATTCAATTCATGATTCATGATTCAATTCATGATTCATGATTCATGATTCGATTCATGATTCATGATTCATGATTAATGATTCATGATTCAATTCATGATTCATAATTCATGATTTAATTCATGATTCATGATTCGATTCATGATTCATGATTCATGAATCATTAATTTATGATTCGATTCATGATTCATGATTTATGATTCAATTCATGATTCATGATTCATGATTCATGATTCAATTCATGATTCATGATTCAATTCATGATTCATGATTCAAGATTCATGATTCATGATTCAATTCATGATTCATGATTCGATTTATGATTCATGATTCATGATTCAATTCATGATTCATGATTCATGATTCAATTCATGATTCATGAATCATGATTCAATTCATGATGCATAATTCATGATTCATGATTCAATTCATGATTCATGATTCATGATTCATGATTCATGATTCGATTCATGATTCATGATTTATGATTCAATTCATGATTCATGATTCATGATTCATGATTCAATTCATGATTCATAATTCATGATTCATGATTCAATTCATGATTCATAATTCATGATTCATGATTTGAATCATGATTCAGGATTCAATTCATGATTCATGATTCATGATTCATGATTCATGACTCATGATTCGATTCATGATTCATGATTCATGATTCATGTTTCATGATTCGATTCATGATTCATGATTTATGATTTAATTCATGATTCATGATTCATGATTCAATTCATGATTCATGATTCATGATTCGATTCATGATTCATGATTCATGATTAATGATTTGATTCATGATTCATGATTTAATGTATGATTCATGATTCATGATTCAGTTAATGATTCATGATTTAAATAATGATTCATGACTCAATTCATGATTCGATTCATGATTCAATTCATGATTCATGATTCAATTCATGATTCATGATTCAATTCATTATTCATGATTCTATTCATGATTCATGATTCATGATTAAAGATTCATGATTCAATTCATGATTCATGATTCAATTCATGATTCGATTCCTGATTCAATTCATGATTCATGATTCAATTCATGATTCATGATTCATGATTCAATTCATTATTCATGATTCTATTCATGATTCATGATTCATGATTCAAGATTCAATTCATGATTCATGACTCATGATTCATGATTCATGATTAATGATTCAATTCATGATTCATGATTTATGATTCAATTCATGATTCATGATTCGATTCATGATTCATGATTCATGATTCAATTCATGATTCATGATTTATGATTCAATTCATGATTCATGATTCATGATTTATGATTCAATTCATGATTCATGATTAATGATTCATGATTCGATTTATGAATCATAATTCATGATTCAATTCATGATTCATGATTCAATTCATGATTCATGATTCAATTCATGATTCGATTCCTGATTCAATTCATGATTCATGATTCAATTCATGATTCATGATTCATGATTCAATTCATTATTCATGATTCTATTCATGATTCATGATTCATGATTCAAGATTCAATTCATGATTCATGACTCATGATTCATGATTCATGATTTATGATTCAATTCATGATTCATGATTCATGATTCAATTCATGATTCATGGTTCGATTCATTAATCATGATTCATGATTCAATTCATGATTCATGATTTATGATTCAATTCATGATTCATGATTCATGATTCATGATTTATGATTTAATTCATGATTCATGATTAATGATTCATGATTCATGATTCAATTCATGATTCATAATTCATGATTCATGATTTATGATTTGATTCATGATTCATGATTCAATTCATGATTCATGATTCATGATTCATGATTCATGATTTATGATTCAATTTATGATTCATGATTCAATCAATGATTCATGATTCATGATTCAATTCATGATTCATGATTCATGATTCGATTCATGATTCATGATTCATGATTAATGATTCATGATTCGATTCATGATTCATGATTCATGATTTAATACATGATTCATGATTCATGATTCGATTCATGATTCATGATTCATGATTCAATTTATGATTCATGATTCATGAATCATGATTTATGATTCGATTCATGATTCATGATTTATGATTCAATTCATGATTCATGATTCATGATTAATGATTCAATGCATGATTCATGATTCAATTCATGATTCATGATTCAATTCATGATTCATGATTCAATTCATGATTCGATTCCTGATTCAATTCATGATTCATGATTCATGATTTAATTCATTATTCATGATTCTATTCATGATTCATGATTCATGATTCAAGATTCAATTCATGATTCATGACTCATGATTCATGATTCATGATTTATGATTCAATTCATGATTCATGATTCATGATTCAATTCATGATTCATGGTTCGATTCATGATTCATGATTCATGATTCAATTCATGATTCATGATTTATGATTCAATTCATGATTCATGATTTATGATTTAATTCATGATTCATGATTAATGATTCATGATTCATGATTCAATTCATGATTCATAATTCATGATTCATGATTTATGATTTGATTCATGATTCATGATTCAATTCATGATTCATGATTCATGATTCATGATTCATGATTTATGATTCAATTTATGATTCATGATTCAATCAATGATTCATGATTCATGATTCAATTCATGATTCATGATTCATGATTCGATTCATGATTCATGATTCATGATTAATGATTCATGATTCGATTCATGATTCATAATTCATGATTTAATACATGATTCATGATTCATGATTCGATTCATGATTCATGATTCATGATTCAATTTATGATTCATGATTCATGAATCATGATTTATGATTCGATTCATGATTCATGATTTATGATTCAATTCATGATTCATGATTCATGATTAATGATTCAATGCATGATTCATGATTCAATCATGATTCATGATTCAAGATTCATGATTCATGATTCAATTCATGATTCATGATTCGAGTTATGATTCATGATTCATGATTCAATTCATGATTCATGATTCATGATTCATGATTCAATTCATGATTCATGAATCATGATTCAATTCATGATGCATAATTCATGATTCATGATTCAATTCATGATTCATAATTCATGATTCATGATTCAATTCATGATTCATAATTCATGATTCATGATTCATGATTTGAATCATGATTCAGGATTCAATTCATGATTCATGATTCATGATTAATGATTCAATGCATGATTCATGATTCAATTCATGATTCATGATTCAAGATTCATGATTCATGATTCAATTCATGATTCATGATTCGATTTATGATTCATGATTCATGATTCATGATTCATGATTCATGATTCATGATTCATGATTCAATTCATGATTCATGAATCATGATTCAATTCATGATGCATAATTCATGATTCATGATTCAATTCATGATTCATAATTCATGATTCATGATTCATGATTCGATTCATGATTCATGATTTATGATTCAATTCATGATTCATGATTCATGATTCATGATTCAATTCATGATTCATAATTCATGATTCATGACTCAATTCATGATTCATAATTCATGATTCATGATTCATGATTTGAATCATGATTCAGGATTCAATTCATGATTCATGATTCAAGATTCATGATTCATGATTCAATTCATGATTCATGATTCGATTTATGATTCATGATTCATGATTCAATTCATGATTCATGATTCATGATTCAATTCATGATTCATGAATCATGATTCAATTCATGATGCATAATTCATGATTCATGATTCAATTCATGATTCATGATTCATGATTCATGATTCATGATTCGATTCATGATTCATGATTTATGATTCAATTCATGATTCATGATTCATGATTCATGATTCAATTCATGATTCATAATTCATGATTCATGATTCAATTCATGATTCATAATTCATGATTCATGATTTGAATCATGATTCAGGATTCAATTCATGATTCATGATTCATGATTCATGATTCATGACTCATGATTCGATTCATGATTCATGATTCATGATTCATGTTTCATGATTCGATTCATGATTCATGATTTATGATTTAATTCATGATTCATGATTCATGATTCAATTCATGATTCATGATTCATGATTCGATTCATGATTCATGATTCATGATTAATGATTTGATTCATGATTCATGATTTAATGTATGATTCATGATTCATGATTCAGTTAATGATTCATGATTTAAATAATGATTCATGACTCAATTCATGATTCGATTCATGATTCAATTCATGATTCATGATTCAATTCATGATTCATGATTCAATTCATTATTCATGATTCTATTCATGATTCATGATTCATGATTAAAGATTCATGATTCAATTCATGATTCATGATTCAATTCATGATTCGATTCCTGATTCAATTCATGATTCATGACTCATGATTCATGATTCATGATTAATGATTCAATTCATGATTCATGATTTATGATTCAATTCATGATTCATGATTCGATTCATGATTCATGATTCATGATTCAATTCATGATTCATGATTTATGATTCAATTCATGATTCATGATTCATGATTTATGATTCAATTCATGATTCATGATTAATGATTCATGATTCGATTTATGAATCATGATTCATGATTCAATTCATGATTCATGATTCAATTCATGATTCATGATTCAATTCATGATTCGATTCCTGATTCAATTCATGATTCATGATTCAATTCATGATTCATGATTCATGATTCAATTCATTATTCATGATTCTATTCATGATTCATGATTCATGATTCAAGATTCAATTCATGATTCATGACTCATGATTCATGATTCATGATTTATGATTCAATTCATGATTCATGATTCATGATTCATGATTCATGATTCAATTCATGATTCATGGTTCGATTCATTAATCATGATTCATGATTCAATTCATGATTCATGATTTATGATTCAATTCATGATTCATGATTCATGATTCATGATTTATGATTTAATTCATGATTCATGATTAATGATTCATGATTCATGATTCAATTCATGATTCATAATTCATGATTCATGATTTATGATTTGATTCATGATTCATGATTCAATTCATGATTCATGATTCATGATTCATGATTCATGATTTATGATTCAATTCATGATTCATGATTCAATCAATGATTCATGATTCATGATTCAATTCATGATTCATGATTCATGATTCGATTCATGATTCATGATTCATGATTAATGATTCATGATTCGATTCATGATTCATGATTCATGATTTAATACATGATTCATGATTCATGATTCGATTCATGATTCATGATTCATGATTCAATTTATGATTCATGATTCATGAATCATGATTTATGATTCGATTCATGATTCATGATTTATGATTCAATTCATGATTCATGATTCATGATTAATGATTCAATGCATGATTCATGATTCAATTCATGATTCATGATTCAATTCATGATTCATGATTCAATTCATGATTCGATTCCTGATTCAATTCATGATTCATGATTCATGATTCAATTCATTATTCATGATTCTATTCATGATTCATGATTCATGATTCAAGATTCAATTCATGATTCATGACTCATGATTCATGATTCATGATTTATGATTCAATTCATGATTCATGATTCATGATTGAATTCATGATTCATGGTTCGATTCATGATTCATGATTCATGATTCAATTCATGATTCATGATTTATGATTCAATTCATGATTCATGATTTATGATTTAATTCATGATTCATGATTAATGATTCATGATTCATGATTCAATTCATGATTCATAATTCATGATTCATGATTTATGATTTGATTCATGATTCATGATTCAATTCATGATTCATGATTCATGATTCATGATTCATGATTTATGATTCAATTTATGATTCATTATTCAATCAATGATTCATGATTCATGATTCAATTCATGATTCATGATTCATGATTCGATTCATGATTCATGATTCATGATTAATGATTCATGATTCGATTCATGATTCATAATTCATGATTTAATACATGATTCATGATTCATGATTCGATTCATGATTCATGATTCATGATTCAATTTATGATTCATGATTCATGAATCATGATTTATGATTCGATTCATGATTCATGATTTATGATTCAATTCATGATTCATGATTCATGATTAATGATTCAATGCATGATTCATGATTCAATTCATGATTCATGATTCAAGATTCATGATTCATGATTCAATTCATGATTCATGATTCGAGTTATGATTCATGATTCATGATTCAATTCATGATTCATGATTCATGATTCATGATTCATGATTCAATTCATGATTCATGAATCATGATTCAATTCATGATGCATAATTCATGATTCATGATTCAATTCATGATTCATAATTCATGATTCATGATTCAATTCATGATTCATAATTCATGATTCATGATTCATGATTTGAATCATGATTCAGGATTCAATTCATGATTCATGATTCATGATTAATGATTCAATGCATGATTCATGATTCAATTCATGATTCATGATTCAAGATTCATGATTCATGATTCAATTCATGATTCATGATTCGATTTATGATTCATGATTCATGATTCATGATTCATGATTCATGATTCATGATTCATGATTCAATTCATGATTCATGAATCATGATTCAATTCATGATGCATAATTCATGATTCATGATTCAATTCATGATTCATAATTCATGATTCATGATTCATGATTCGATTCATGATTCATGATTTATGATTCAATTCATGATTCATGATTCATGATTCATGATTCAATTCATGATTCATAATTCATGATTCATGACTCAATTCATGATTCATAATTCATGATTCATGATTCATGATTTGAATCATGATTCAGGATTCAATTCATGATTCATGATTCAATTATTGATTCATGATTCATGATTTATGATTTATGATTCATGATTCATGATTCATGATTCATGACTCATGATTCGATTCATGATTCATGATTCATGATTAATGATTCATGATTCGATTCATGATTCATGATTCATGATTTAATTCATGATTCATGATTCATGATTCAATTCATGATTCATGATTCATGATTTATGATTCCATTCATGATTCATGATTTATGATTCAATTCATGATTTATGATTCATGATTCAATTCATGATTCATGATTCAATTCATGATTGATGATTTGAGATTCATGATTCATGATTCAATTCATGATTCATGATTTGATTTATGATTCATGATTCATGATTCATGATTCATGATTCATGATTCATGATTCAATTCATGATTCATGATTAAATTAATGATTAATGATTCATGATTCAATTCATAATTCATGATTCATGATTTAATTCATGATTAATGATTCATGATTCATGATTCATGATTCATGATTCGATTCATGATTCATGATTCATGATTAATGATTCCTAATTCGATTCATGATTCATGATTCGATTCATGATTCATGATTTAATTCATGATTCATGATTCATGATTCGATTCATGATTCATGATTCATGATTAATGATTTGATTCATGATTCGATTCATGATTCATGATTAATGATTTGATTCATGATTCATGATTCATGATTCAATTCATGATTCATGATTTATGATTCGATTCATGATTCATGATTTATGATTCAATTCATGATTCATGATTCTTGATTCATGATTCAATTCATGATTCATGATTCAATTCATGATTCATGATTCAAGATTCATGATTCATGATTCAATTCATGATTTGATTTATGATTCATGATTCATGATTCAAGATTCATGATTCATGATTCAATTCATGATTCATGATTTGATTTATGATTCATGATTCATGATTCATGATTCATGATTCATGATTCATGATTCATGATTCATGATTCCATTCATGATTCATGATTCAATTCATGATTCAATTCATGATTCTTGATTCATGATTTATGATTCAATTCATGATTCATGATTCGATTCATGATTCTTGATTCATAAATCATGATTTGATTAATGATTCATGATTCATGATTCAATTCATGATTCATGATTCATGATTCAATTTATGATTCATGATTCATGATTTAATTCATGATTCATGATTCATGATTCGATTCATGATTCATGATTCATGATTAATGATTTGATTCATGATTCATGATTCAATTCATGATTCATGATTCATGATTCGATTCATGATTCATGATTAATGATTTGATTCATGATTCATGATTCATGATTCAATTCATGATTCATGATTTATGATTCGATTCATGATTCATGATTTATGATTCAATTCATGATTCATGATTCATGATTCATGATTCAATTCATGAATTATGATTCAATTCATGATTCATGATTCAAGATTCATGATTCATGATTCAATTCATGATTCATGATTCAATTCATGATTCATGATTCATGATTCATGATTCATGATTTATGATTCAATTCATGATTCATGATTCAATCAATGATTCATGATTCATGATTCAATTCATGATTCATGATTCATGATTCGATTCATGATTCATGATTCATGATTAATGATTCATGATTCGATTCATGATTCATGATTCATGATTTAATACATGATTCATGATTCATGATTCGATTCATGATTCATGATTCATGATTCAATTTATGATTCATGATTCATGAATCATGATTTATGATTCGATTCATGATTCATGATTTATGATTCAATTCATGATTCATGATTCATGATTAATGATTCAATGCATGATTCATGATTCAATTCATGATTTATGATTCAAGATTCATGATTCATGATTCAATTCATGATTCATGATTCGAGTTATGATTCATGATTCATGATTCATGTCATGATTCATGATTCATGATTCATGATTCAATTCATGATTCATGAATCATGATTCAATTCATGATGCATAATTCATGATTCATAATTCAATTCATGATTCATAATTCATGATTCATGATTCATGATTCGATTCATGATTCATGATTCATGATTCAATTCATGATTCATAATTCATGATTCATGATTCAATTCATGATTCATAATTCATGATTCATGATTTGAATCATGATTCAGGATTCAATTCATGATTCATGATTCATGATTAATGATTCAATGCATGATTCATGATTCAATTCATGATTCATGATTCAAGATTCATGATTCATGATTCAATTCATGATTCATGATTCGATTTATGATTCATGATTCATGATTCAATTCATGATTCATGAATCATGATTCAATTCATGATGCATAATTCATGATTCATGATTCAATTCATGATTCATAATTCATGATTCATGATTCATGATTCATGATTCGATTCATGATTCATGATTTATGATTCAATTCATGATTCATGATTCATGATTCATGATTCAATTCATGATTCATAATTCATGATTCATGATTCAATTCATGATTCATAATTCATGATTCATGATTCATGATTTGAATCATGATTCAGGATTCAATTCATGATTCATGATTCATGATTTATGATTCATTATTTATGATTCGATTCATGATTCATGATTCAATTATTGATTCATGATTCATGATTTATGATTTATGATTCATGATTCATGATTCATGATTCATGACTCATGATTCGATTCATGATTCATGATTCATGATTAATGACTCATGATTCGATTCATGATTCATGATTCATGATTAATGATTCATGATTCGATTCATGATTCATGATTCATGATTTAATTCATGATTCATGATTCATGATTCAATTCATGATTCATGATTCATGATTTATGATTCCATTCATGATTCATGATTTATGATTCAATTCATGATTTATGATTCATGATTCAATTCATGATTCATGATTCAATTCATGATTGATGATTTAAGATTCATGATTCATGATTCAATTCATGATTCATGATTTGATTTATGATTCATGATTCATGATTCATGATTCATGATTCATGATTCAATTCATGATTCATGATTCAATTAATGATTCATGATTCATGATTCAATTCATAATTCATGATTCATGATTTAATTCATGATTAATGATTCATGATTCATGATTCATGATTCATGATTCATGATTCGATTCATGATTCATGATTCATGATTAATGATTCCTAATTCGATTCATGATTCATGATTCGATTCATGATTCATGATTCATGATTTAATTCATGATTCATGATTCATGATTCGATTCATGATTCATGATTAATGATTTGATTCATGATTCGATTCATGATTCATGATTAATGATTTGATTCATGATTCATGATTCATGATTCAATTCATGATTCATGATTTATGATTCGATTCATGATTCATGATTTATGATTCAATTCATGATTCATGATTCTTGATTCATGATTCAATTCATGATTCATGATTCAATTCATGATTCATGATTCAAGATTCATGATTCATGATTCAATTCATGATTTGATTTATGATTCATGATTCATGATTCAAGATTCATGATTCATGATTCAATTCATGATTCATGATTTGATTTATGATTCATGATTCATGATTCATGATTCATGATTCATGATTCATGATTCAATTCATGATTCATGATTCAATTAATGATTCATGATTCATGATTCAATTCATAATTCATGATTCATGATTTAATTCATGATTAATGATTCATGATTCATGATTCATGATTCATGATTCGATTCATGATTCATGATTCATGATTAATGATTCCTAATTCGATTCATGATTCATGATTCGATTCATGATTCATGATTCATGATTTAATTCATGATTCATGATTCATGATTCGATTCATGATTCATGATTCATGATTAATGATTTGATTCATGATTCGATTCATGATTCATGATTAATGATTTGATTCATGATTCATGATTCATGATTCAATTCATGATTCATGATTTATGATTAGATTCATGATTCATGATTTATGATTCAATTCATGATTCATGATTCTTGATTCATGATTCAATTCATGATTCATGATTCAATTCATGATTCATGATTCAAGATTCATGATTCATGATTCAATTCATGATTTGATTTATGATTCATGATTCATGATTCAAGATTCATGATTCATGATTCAATTCATGATTCATGATTTGATTTATGATTCATGATTCATGATTCATGATTCATGATTCATGATTCATGATTCATGATTCATGATTCCATTCATGATTCATGATTCATGATTCATGATTCAATTCATGATTCAATTCATGATTCTTGATTCATGATTTATGATTCAATTCATGATTCATGATTCGATTCATGATTCTTGATTCATAAATCATGATTTGATTAATGATTCATGATTCATGATTCAATTCATGATTCATGATTCATGATTCAATTTATGATTCATGATTCATGATTTAATTCATGATTCATGATTCATGATTCAATTCATGATTCATGATTCATGATTCAATTTATGATTCATGATTCATGATTTAATTCATGATTCATGATTCATGATTTGATTCATGATTCACGATTCATGATTAATGATTTGATTCATGATTCATGATTCAATTCATGATTCATGATTCATGATTCGATTCATGATTCATGATTAATGATTTGATTCATGATTCATGATTCATGATTCAATTCATGATTCATGATTTATGATTCGATTCATGATTCATGATTTATGATTCAATTCATGATTCATGATTCATGATTCAATTCATGAATTATGATTCAATTCATGATTCATGATTCAAGATTCATGATTCATGATTCAATTCATGATTCATGATTCAATTCATGATTCATGATTCATAATTCATGATTCATGATTTATGATTCAATTCATGATTCATGATTCAATCAATGATTCATGATTCATGATTCAATTCATGATTCATGATTCATGATTCGATTCATGATTCATGATTCATGATTAATGATTCATGATTCGATTCATGATTCATGATTCATGATTTAATACATGATTCATGATTCATGATTCGATTCATGATTCATGATTCAATTTATGATTCATGATTCATGAATCATGATTTATGATTCGATTCATGATTCATGATTTATGATTCAATTCATGATTCATGATTCATGATTAATGATTCAATGCATGATTCATGATTCAATTCATGATTCATGATTCAAGATTCATGATTCATGATTCAATTCATGAATCATGAATCGAATCATGAATCATGAATTGAATCATAAATCATGATTCATGATTCAATTCATGATTCATTATTCATAATTCAATTCATGATTCATGATTTGATTCATGATTCATGATTCAATTTATGATTCATGATTCATAATTCAATTCATGATTCATGATTCAATTCATGATTCATGATTCAATGTATGATTCATGATTCATGATTCAATTAATGATTCATGATTTAAATAATGATTCATGACTCAATTCATGATTCGATTCATGATTCAATTCATGATTCATGATTCGATTTATGAAACATGATTCATGATTCAATTCATGATTCATGATTCATGATTCAATTCATGATTCATGATTCAATTCATGATTCGATTCCTGATTCAATTCATAATTCATGATTCGATTCATGATTCAATTCATGATTCATGATTCGATTTATGAATCATGATTCATGATTCAATTCATGATTCATGATTCATGATTCAATTCATGATTCATGATTCAATTCATGATTCGATTCCTGATTCAATTCATGATTCATGATTCAATTCATGATTCATGATTCATGATTCAATTCATTATTCATGATTCTATTCATGATTCATGATTCATGATTCAAGATTCAATTCATGATTCATGACTCATGATTCATGATTCAATGTATGATTCATGATTCATGATTCAATTAATGATTCATGATTCAATGTATAATTCATGATTCATGATTCATTTAATGATTCATGATTTAAATAATGATTCATGACTGAATTCATGATTCGATTCATGATTCAATTTATGATTCATGATTCGATTTATGAATCATGATTCATGATTCAATTCATGATTCAGGATTCATGATTCAATTCATGATTCATGATTCAATTCATTATTCGATTCCTGATTCAATTAATGATTCATGTTTCAATTCATGATTCATGATTCATGATTCAATTCATTATTCATGATTCTATTCATGATTCATGATTCGATTTATGATTCATGATTCATTATTCATGATTCGATTTATGATTCATGATTCATTATTCATGATTCGATTCATGATTCA
The DNA here is from genome assembly GCF_038048845.1 of Mixophyes fleayi. Lineage (NCBI taxonomy): Eukaryota > Metazoa > Chordata > Amphibia > Anura > Limnodynastidae > Mixophyes > Mixophyes fleayi. The sequence goes on along the minus strand of NW_027446895.1, from coordinate 3,678 downwards.
TGATTCAATTCATGATTCATGATTCAATTCATAATTCATGAGTTGATTCATGATTAATGATTCATGATTCAATTCATGATTCATGATTTAATTCATGATTCATGATTCATGATTCAATTCATGATTCAATTCATGATTCATTATTCATAATTTAATTCATGATTCATGATTTGATTCATGATTCATGATTCAATTTATGATTCATGATTCATGATTCAATTCATGATTCATGATTCATTATTCATGATTCATGATTCAATTCATGATTCATAATTCTTGATTCATGATTCAATTCATGATTCATGATTCGATTTATGATTCATGATTCATGATTCAATTCATGATTCATGATTCATGATTCAATTCATGATTCATGATTCAATTCATGATTCGATTCCTGATTCAATTCATGAATCATGATTCAATTCATGATTCATGATTCATGATTCAATTCATGATTCATGATTCAATTCATGATTCATGATTCAATTCATAATTCATGAGTTGATTCATGATTAATGATTCATGATTCAATTCATGATTCATGATTTAATTCATGATTCATGATTCATGATTCAATTCATGATTCAATTCATGATTCATTATTCATAATTTAATTCATGATTCATGATTCATGATTCAATTTATGATTCATGATTCATGATTCAATTCATGATTCATGATTCATTATTCATGATTCATGATTCAATTAATGATTCATGATTTAAATAATGATTCATGACTCAATTCATGATTCGATTCATGATTCAATTCATGATTCATGATTCGATTTATGAATCATGATTCATGATTCAATTCATGATTCATGATTCATGATTCAATTCATGATTCATGATTCAATTCATGATTCGATTCCTGATTCAATTCATGAATCATGATTCAATTCATGATTCATGATTCATGATTCAATTCATTATTCATGATTCTATTCATGATTCATGATTCAAGATCCAATTCATGATTCATGACTCATGATTAATGATTCAATTCATGTTTCATGATTCATGATTCAATTCATGATTCATGATTCATGATTCATGATTCATGATTTATGATTCAATTCATGATTCATGATTCATGATTCATGATTCATGATTTATGATTCAATTCATGATTCATGATTCATGATTCATGATTCAATTCATGATTCATAATTCATGATTCATGATTTATGATTTGATTCATGATTCATGATTCAATTCATGATTCATGATTCATGATTCATGATTCATGATTTATGATTCAATTCATGATTCATGATTCAATTCATGATTCATGATTCATGATTCGATTCATGATTCATGATTCATGATTAATGATTCATGATTCAATTCATGATTCATAATTCATGATTTAATTCATGATTCATGATTCGATTCATGATTCATGATTCATGAATCATGATTTATGATTCGATTCATGATTCATGATTTATGATTCAATTCATGATTCATGATTCATGATTAATGATTCAATTCATGATTCATGATTCAATTCATGATTCATGATTCAAGATTCATGATTCATGATTCAATTCATGATTCATGATTCGATTTATGATTCATGATTCATGATTCAATTCATGATTCATGATTCATGATTCAATTCATGATTCATGAATCATGATTCAATTCATGATGCATAATTCATGATTCATGATTCAATTCATGATTCATGATTCATGATTCATGATTCGATTCATGATTCATGATTTATGATTCAATTCATGATTCATGATTCATGATTCATGATTCAATTCATGATTCATAATTCATGATTCATGATTCAATTCATGATTCATAATTCATGATTCATGATTTGAATCATGATTCAGGATTCAATTCATGATTCATGATTCATGATTCATGATTCATGATTCGATTCATGATTCATGATTTATGATTTAATTCATGATTCATGATTCATGATTCAATTCATGATTCATGATTCAATTCATGATTCATGATTCATGATTAATGATTTGATTCATGATTCATGATTCAATGTATAATTCATGATTCATGATTCAGTTAATGATTCATGATTTAAATAATGATTCATGACTCAATTCATGATTCGATTCATGATTCAATTCATGATTCATGATTCAATTCATGATTCATGATTCATGATTCAATTCATTATTCATGATTCTATTCATGATTCATGATTCATGATTAAAGATTCATGATTCAATTCATGATTCATGATTCAATTCATGATTCGATTCCTGATTCAATTCATGATTCATGATTCAATTCATGATTCATGATTCATGATTCAATTCATTATTCATGATTCTATTCATGATTCATGATTCATGATTCAAGATTCAATTCATGATTCATGACTCATGATTCATGATTCATGATTAATGATTCAATTCATGATTCATGATTTATGATTCAATTCATGATTCATGATTCGATTCATGATTCATGATTCATGATTCAATTCATGATTCATGATTTATGATTCAATTCATGATTCATGATTCATGATTTATGATTCAATTCATGATTCATGATTAATGATTCATGATTCGATTTATGAATCATGATTCATGATTCAATTCATATTTCATGATTCAATTCATGATTCATGATTCAATTCATGATTCGATTCCTGATTCAATTCATGATTCATGATTCAATTCATGATTCATGATTCATGATTCAATTCATTATTCATGATTCTATTCATGATTCATGATTCATGATTCAAGATTCAATTCATGATTCATGACTCATGATTCATGATTCATGATTTATGATTCAATTCATGATTCATGATTCATGATTCAATTCATGATTCATGGTTCGATTCATGATTCATGATTCATGATTCAATTCATGATTCATGATTTATGATTCAATTCATGATTCATGATTCATGATTCATGATTCATGATTTATGATTTAATTCATGATTCATGATTAATGATTCATGATTCATGATTCAATTCATGATTCATAATTCATGATTCATGATTTATGATTTGATTCATGATTCATGATTCAATTCATGATTCATGATTCATGATTCATGATTCATGATTTATGATTCAATTCATGATTCATGATTCAATCAATGATTCATGATTCATGATTCAATTCATGATTCATGATTCATGATTCGATTCATGATTCATGATTCATGATTAATGATTCATGATTCGATTCATGATTCATGATTCATGATTTAATACATGCTTCATGATTCATGATTCGATTCATGATTCATGATTCATGATTCAATTTATGATTCATGATTCATGAATCATGATTTATGATTCGATTCATGATTCATGATTTATGATTCAATTCATGATTCATGATTCATGATTAATGATTCAATGCATGATTCATGATTCAATTCATGATTCATGATTCAATTCATGATTCATGATTCAATTCATGATTCGATTCCTGATTCAATTCATGATTCATGATTCAATTCATGATTCATGATTCATGATTCAATTCATTATTCATGATTCTATTCATGATTCATGATTCATGATTCAAGATTCAATTCATGATTCATGACTCATGATTCATGATTCATGATTTATGATTCAATTCATGATTCATGATTCAATTCATGATTCATGGTTCGATTCATGATTCATGATTCATGATTCAATTCATGATTCAA